>NW_010307156.1:0-11894 GCF_000700745.2 Antrostomus carolinensis
GGGCCAAATGGATGGGGTCAGGCTCTTTTTGTTCATGGCTGGTGACAGGACAAGGGGCAATGGGATAAAACTGGAACACCGGAAGTTTTGAACTTCTCCAGAGATGGACACTCCACAACCTTTCTGAGCAACCTATTCCAGTGTTCTGTCACCCTCACAGTAAGTAAGTTTTTCCTCATCTTCAGATGGAACTTCCTGTGTTCCAGCTTGTGCCCATTGCCCCTTGTCCCGTCACTGGGCACCACTGTATAGAGTCTGGCCCCATCCTCTTGACACCTGCCTTTTAGACATTTATAAACATTGATAAGATCCCCTCTCAGTCTTCTCCAGGCTAAACAGAAAAAAATACCTGTCTTTTAACTTTCACATATCCATCTTCTTGACTTTCACTTAAGTGGAATTTTTAATGAACGATCTCAGGTATTATAAGCATGTACCTTTTCTTTCATGTCAGATTATATCAAATAGATTGCTTAGATCTTAACCCTCAATTATTTTTAATCTATAGCTGTATAGCTTATTGACTAGGACATTGTTTGAATAAAACAATTTTTTCAGGATGTAGGAATCATGTGGATGGCATCACAAATTTCTGATGCCAAGGCCTGCAAAATATTATTCCAAAGGTAGCATCTGGCTTCTTGGCACAGCTAGTCTGTAGTTTCTCAGTGCCTCTAGGTCTATTTTATGGTTGGTCACATTTGAATGCTAATTTTAGTTCCTAACTTCTGAGGGTAAAATAGACTTTTGCCATTTTGTAAAATGTATATGCAAGCACATAATATAGTGGACAACTTGTACTACTTCTTCAAAGTATTGTTAGTTCTCTGCATCAATGTGTCTGTTGATTATTTGTATTAATACTTATGTGAATTCTGTACATATGACAAAATAGATACCAAAATAATTATAAGAGAAACTTTTGGGGTTTTTTGTTGGTTTGGTGTTTTTTTTTCACTTGCTCAAACCATTATCATCTGTGTTACACTGAAGTCATCAGGGATTAGTTTTATTTTTCATCCTTATCAAAATGAATATTTTGCAAGTAATCACAATAGTTTCTCACATTCTTTAACATCTATAGAAAAAAGCTTTAGTTTGCTATAAAACTACAGTTTTGCTCGTTTTCAGTTTAATATTTCTCATGTTTCATCTTTTTTTTCCCCACCCACCTTGCTTCTTAACATTCGCTTCTCTGATCTGTTCACAAAAAATATTTAACAAATCACTTCTGTCTTTTGTCATTATCTAATCATAGACAAACTGATACCCTTCTTTTCCTCTTTTTTCTTCACAAGTTTGTCCTCATTCACAAGATCTTATATCTTTCCTGCCTTCATTGGATTTCTCACTTCTTTTTATTCACCCTGACCCTAGTAATCACTTCTTCCCCTTTACTTCAGGTCTGTTTTAGTCCAAAGCTTCACTAAAGGATCTATAGCACGTAATAAAAATAAATTCTGTGTAAAAATGAATCTTTAAATAAGATATTCTGTCTACTCCATCAAATCTTAATAATCTCCCTTTTCTTTGTATTTCAAAGCACCATATATTAACATGGTGGTAACGAAGACATCTAGGACAATTAAGGTCAGTGGCAGAAATTTTATTCACTGATTTGCTGAAACACGGAGCAATACATTTATGTGAACATACCCAAAAACTGAAGATTTAATTGTTTCATCCGATTTTCTTTTTCCTAATGATTTCTTTAAGATTTGTATCTTTAAGAATCTTAGTCTTTCATAATCACAGGGGAAAAAACACTTCAGCTTGTGATTTAACATATGCTGTTTTATCACTTGCCTTTAACAGAATCAAGAAGAGGTGGGATTTCTTAATAAGGTGAACTGTCACATTCAGTCTCCAAGTTTTAAAATTCTCATAGGGCATTTTAAATTCATCTAAAATCCAGTCCTTGACAAAGAATTCAAATCGTCATAATTCTGTCACTTTCCAGGGAATATGGACTTGAATGGTTTTTAATGGTATTACGATAATGTATTTCAGAGCACTGACTTAAAGGGAATTAACTTTGTCACCCTGTAATTGGCAGAACTGGGACAGTTAGCTAAAGCCCAGGCAGACATTGTTCATTTTATCAAGGGCCCTGTTGCTGATATGATGTTTTATAGATTATATATGACAGTTTTACATCTGCTAAACATCTTTTCACAGCAGACTTTTTCACTTTTGCATTAGAACTAGTGGAAAATTATTCTGAACTAAAATTATCTCTTTTATGATGTCATATGCATATGCATATATTAATTGGCAAATATCATAGAATCATAGAATGGTTAGGGTTGGAAGGGGATGTTAAAGATCATCTAGTTCCAACCCCACTGCCATCAGCAGGGACACCTTCCACTAGATCAGGTTGCTCAAAGCCTCATCCAGCCTGGCCTTGAACACTTCCAGGGAGGGGGCATCCAGAACTTCTCTGGGCAACCTGTTCCAGTGTCTCATTAGTAAAGAACTACTTCCTAAAATCTAATCTAAATCTACCCTCTTCCAGTTTAAAGCCATTTCCCCTTTTTCTATCACTACCTGCCCTTGAAAAAAGTCCCTCCCCAGACTTCCTGTGGTCACCCTTCAGGTATTGGAAGGCTACTTCCAAGGTCCCCCTGGAGCCTTCTCTTATCCAGGCTGAACAGCCACAACTCTCTCATCATGTCCACATAGGAGAGGTGCTCCGGCCCTCAGATCACCCTCATGTCCCTCCTCTGGACTCACTCCAGTAGGTCCATGTCCTTCTCATGTTGGGGGCTGCAGAACTGGACACAGTACTCCAGGTGGGGTCTCATGAGAGCGGAGTAGAGGGGCAGAATCACCTCCCTTGACCTGCTGGACACACTTCTCTTGATGTAGCCCAGGATACGGTTGGCCTTCTGGGCTGCAAACATGCACTGCTGGCTCATGTTGAGCTTCTTGCCCACCAGTAACCCCAAGTCCTTCTAATAGGGCTGCTCTCCATCCATTGAGTTGGAAAGACTTTTTTGTGCAATGTCCCAGAAAAACAACAACAACAACAACAAAAAACCAACAAAAAAACCCCAGAACATTCTACTTTTCGAATATTAAAAAAAAAAAATAAATAAATAAAATTACCCTAGAGCATTTCCTGATGAATTAAGGTAGTTCAGTTATTTAAAATTATTTATTTTTTATATTAATTTTATCAGAAAACAGTCTTAGAATAAATGTGACAGACCTCTGAATTCACTCAGGTTGAAGATACTTTAAGTCACCCTGGTCATGAGTTGTTTAAATGACATGTTTGCCGTTATGGAATATAGAACTAATGTCAAATCAGCTCTACTAAATGATTAACAACTTGCAGCCAGTCTGCAGGGAAATCTCTGAACAGCAAAACATAATCATGATGAGACTTAATTTATTTGTCATATAAATTACAGTCAACTCCAACAAGGGCAGAAGTGGTTTGTCTGCAAAGTTAAGCAAAAAACAATTCTTATTAAAAAAACCCAAACATTCTTATTCCTTCAGCTATGTTCTGGATGGCTGTAATCCCATCATTCCAGGGTCACATAATTGATTAAAAATATTGATACATATTTTCTAAATATTGTATCTCTTGTTAAGGTTTTATATCTCTCTTTTTAACTAGCAGGCAAGTCAAGACCAAGATAAGTTAACTAAAGTATGAACAGCCAGAGAGGGCTCCTGAGGGGTCAGAAATACTGGATACACGAGTGGAAACATAGTTACCCCTTCTAAGGTATATACACTGTTAAATAAATCGTAGTGAAATTTGGTCCTTGCTGATGGCATGTAGCTCCCCAGACAACACGTGTCAACACAGAGATCTAGACACTGAAGGTACTGATTCAGAATGCTAGCAATATACAAATGTGTGTGACTTTGTGTTGGGTTTGTGGGGTGGGGGGGAGTTTTTTTGGTAGTGGGGGAAGGGCCACCTTGCCAGATGAAAAGCTCCCCTGGCTCCAAGGTGGAGACCTTCCAGCCCAGGCTGGACCAATGAGCATTAGAGAAATGCCTTTGCGAATCCATATTTTTGAGGGGAAGGACTGTCCTGAAAATAAGTAGGTGGGGGTGAACCTGGAGGAGAGGCTGTTGACCTGAACAAAAGACAACCATCGGCCAAAACAAAGGACAGACAGACACAGAGAGAGGTTAGTAGCCAGAGAAAAGAGGAGGAAGGGGAAAGAAAGAGACCCACACCCAGTTCTACTATGTGGAGTAGGAGAAGGCAAAGTCCCCTGCAGCACACTGAGGTTCAACAGTCAAGCAGAGACTCACATGTAGGCCATGGAGGAATAGTTAGGCCTGAGGGCAACTGTATCTGGAATTGGGACCCCGAAACTCACTCTCTGCCAGAGCAGGGGTGGACTCCCAGAGTCGGGGGTGAGTCTGCAGCCCGTGGATGTCCCCATGCTGGAGCCAGGAGCTGAGCCTGAAGAGGTCCGTGACTCCATGGGAAGCTTGCTTTGGAACATCTTGTTCCTGGAATTCCATGGCAGGAAGAGCAGCAGAGGTGAACTGACTGAACCCCCATTCCCTGTCCCCTGTGCCACTGGCGGGGGGGGGAACATTGGGAACAAAGTGATTTGAGCCTGGGAAGAAGGGAGGGGTGGGGGAAGGTGTTGTAAGATGTGGTTGTTATGCCTAGTGGGATGAATGGCAACAAATTAAATGGATTTTTCTTCCCCAAGTTTGAGTCTGTTTTGCCCATGGCCAAAACTGGTGAGTGAACCGTCCCTGTCCTTCATTCTTAATCCTGTGCCCCCTTTGTTGTGATTCCCACCCCATCTCACCGGGTTGGGGGAATGAATGCAGGACCACACGTCCCACTGCTAGTCAAACCACCACAGACTTGAAGGTGACAACTGGCAAAATGTTGGCTTTCTGATTATTTTTCTTGTCGTTAGGTACTCAGTTCTACCCAGTCTCCCCTTAGGTAACCAAATTAAGCATCCTGACTCTTTTTTCTCTCTTCCTTTTTTTTTTTTTTTTTTTTTTTTTTTTTTCTGTTCAATTATATAAAAACCATATTTTGTTAAATGAAATATAACAACTATTAAAGCAAAAATTGAGCACTGCCATCATTAACTCATCTAACAGTCAGATGATGAAGACTCTTTCTTAAGTAAGGGTTTATATATATATCTATATTTTAATATATTTTTGCATCTTATCAGCATCTGAGTCTTCCCCTATACCTTAGGTTATTGTTCCACCTGCCAGGTTATTGACTGATCTTAATTAGAAAGGATTTGAATAGATCCCACTGTTTTAATCTAACCTGACGGTCTGCTGCAGTCTTCAGGGAAGCCACTCAGTTCTGGCCTAGGGTATCAAGCTTTACACCTTCTATCTCCTTGTCAGGATAAGGAACCCTTCACCAGCCAATGTGTTTAAGTTTAGTGCAAGGACCCCTGCAGAACAGACAGCAGTTTTGTAATGCTGTTTGATTGTGAAAACCTCAGAATCAGTTAAAGAGTGCAAAATTTATTGCAGATTATACCTTCCTAATTAATCAATGACTAATTTATAAAGCTTGAATTAGGGCTGAACAGAATGACACAGAAAGTTTTTTCTCCACAGTGTAGAAACAACCACTAACTTTAGTTTTCTTATACAAAACCAGAGACCTACCACCAGGAAAAAATCAGTCTCAAATACAGATAAATTAGTCTTTGTCTGACTAATTTACTGAGTGTCCAAAATTCTTCTGTTTTCATTTGCATCTTAGTTACACCTAGTTAACTTCTTACTTAGTTGGTTTCTGGAGATTGAAAAGCCAAAGTAGTAAGCGAGGTTTCTTTGAGGTACTACAGGTAACAGAAGAATAAGGCCTTATAATACTTACTTATTTTCTGAAATCTGAACCATAATGTCACCATAAAAACAAATCCGGCTTCTGTGTCAGCTGAAATCAACAGGAATGTTCATGTTGGTCATATTGGAGTTTGACTTAAACGTATCAACAATAAAGCAGCTACTAAAATATCTTTCTACCTTTTGTCTTACCAAATCAATATGGGAAAAAATAGTTTATTCACAGAATAAAATTTCTTTTGAAGTAATATAGTGTTCTTTTCCAAATGACCACATTTTCCATATGAAACTACACATTTTCATCAATAAACCAGTAGCACATGAGGAAAAAAATAACGTAAAGCTGCCTATGTTCTGTAGGATTAGTAGGTGCTTAAAGTGCAAACTGACGAAACAAATATTTTGTGACTAAAAAAAAAAAATACAAGGTTTTCTCTATCACATCTTATAGGCACTGCATAAATCATGATTTACTTCTTTTGGATAATTGTTCCTAGATTTTTTGTAAACTTATGGCAGATGTGTTCATGAAAAATTATGCCTGTCACTGAAAATTTGGAAAGAGTCCTAGGCTGCCCAATTATGCAAGAATTATAGCTCATGTAAGGGACACCTACTGCTTTAAAGGGGAAAGTGGGAATTATAAATTTTCCACAAAGGAAGTTCTGTCTGGAAGATTTAATGGAGCTGGGACTTGAACAAAAGCTGTTCAGTCAGTTTTTTTTTGTTTTGTTTTGTTCTTTTCTGACACCTATTTTGTCAACAACAATTAATATTAAGTGCTGCAGTGGTTTGAATACAAGCATAGGCATTTTATTCACATTTGCTGCTTAATGTATGCTATGTAAAGAGGAAACACAGTGAAAAAACATATTGCTAATTCTTCGGATTTTTTTTGCTCTTGAAAGATTTTTTTTTTTTATATTCTGAGTGCATACTGTTAGTATACATATTTGTATATTCCTTTAATTACCTGGTTAATATAAAGTATAAAATGAAAATAACTTATAAAGAACTACATTCATTACAGAGTATTATTTTTCTAAGTGATTCATAGAGTCAAAGGCTATAAGTACCAATTATGTATGCTTAATTTGACCTCATCTATTATACAGACTGGCACAGGCCATCATCCACAAATTTCTGCTGCAAGCTTATACCTGGACCTGTGTGTAAGATAGAAGTTCTATTTAATGAGAATTCCTGAGATTTCAAACATTTGTTCTGTCAGGGGGGAAAAAAAAACAAAACAAAACAACAAAAAAGGCAACAAAAAACCCCCACGGCACCAAAAATTACTTTTCTACATCAGAAAATTCAAGACGTTTCGGGTTTTTTTGTTGATTGGTTGGTTTGGTTTGGTTTGGTTGGGGTTTTTTTTGTTGTTGTTGTTGTTTGTTTGTTTTGGTTTTTTGGTTGTTTGGGATTTTTTTTTAAGATAAGGGAGAAAGAAAAAGAAAGAAAGAAAAAAGGAAGAAAGAGAGAGAAGGCAAGACAGGAAGGAAGGTAGAACACACAAGTAAGCCCTGATTTATTACTGCAGCACTTCTCCAACAGGAATCTGTTTCAAGGAGAATAAGCAGGTCTCCTTTTGGCATAATAACGTGTAGGGGAAGAATCATTCAGGAAGTGAAATATGTGTGTTCTGCAATACAGTCACCCAGCAATTGAACTATGTGTATTCTGGAATGGTAGAATCACACAGGATCTTCTACTCATTCCCTTTAAATACTCTATTAGCCAAGACAGCTTAAGACTGGGAAACGACAGCTAATGGCAGTTAATTGTGCATAAACTTTTATTTAAAAAGAAAATGCAAAAGTTTAAAAAGAAAACTTTAGCTAGATAAAGAGGTCTTTGGTTATCTGGATCATTAAAAGAATGTGTACAGTGTCTTTGGTTGTAAAACATTAAGGAAAACAGGAAGGAAAACATCTAGAAGTGAAAAGTATCACAAAGAAACAGGACAGCAAAGTGGAGTATCTCTCCCCAAATACATTTACCCCTGGAATTACTGGACATGTTGATGCCATACCATAAAATTACAAGTGACAAGATTACTAAGAAATTAGTAGCCAGTCTTTTGCGTCAAAATGTTGTCATATGATATATGCAAACTTAGTTATTTTTTTCCTCTACTGTAACATTTGAAAGATAGTAAACCTATTAATCTAGAAATGTTTGGGATTTTTTTATAAAGAACTTTGAAATAAACAAACCCACCCTGTCTGATTGATTACATGCATGAATGCATATTCTATTTTATTAATTATTGGAAAAAAAAGCCCTCATTTTTAAGTATAAAAGCCAAAAAAAAAAAAATTAAAAGGGAGGAAGGAAAGAAAGATTTGAACCTTACGTCCCAAACAAACTTTCCTTCAAATAAGTGTGACTCTGCTGTGGTTTGAAAAGAAGCTACAGTCTGTCCAAAATGAGCTACAGATTTAAATTCTCAAGATCCATATGTGAAAACTTTCTGACGAGTTCTAGTTTACAAGTTATGGTTGGCCATTCGCTGTTTCAGTGTATATTCTAAAACTTGTACCAGTTATAAATGCATTAGTATTATATTGCAAATATATAATATGTAATCTATTTATCTAGTGACTTATTGTAACTTATTTTAATTTTTCCTACGTTACTGCTTACTATATACTTGGTGGCCAAAAGTACAAATCAGTCTCTAAATGCATTCATTCATTTCTTTCACAAGGATCAGTGATCTAAATATGCATTTACTGAAGCATTGATAGTGCCATAAACTCAGTATTCTGTATATTTGTCAATACTCTAAATATATTGTAATTAGAGAAGTATCATAAAGATTATAGAAAATTTAGTTTGCCTGAAAATGGCAATTTTCAAATATCTTAGTGACTGCCACTGCTTACCTAATGCATGGTGTTCCATGTAACTTCATAATTTTTGTGACCAGTTAAGCTGTTTACAAATTAACATTTTCTGAATGAGTATAATATGAATTTTACTTGACTTTTCTGTATTTCTTTAGATGCATCACAAGTGTTTCCGATTAAGTAACAGAGTGATATTTAAAAAAAAATCTAATTTACATTATAGGGCTGTCTAAAAGGAAAAGGTAATTCATCTGCCTAAAAACTGACACAAAGAACTGACATTTCATCAGCACTTTTTACGAATATTTAAGATGTAGAAGGAAATACCTTTCAACAGGTAGAGATAAGTGATATTAGAGAGGGAAACAAAGAAAGAAAGAGAAAGGAAGATACAAATCTTACATGGAAGATATTATGAGATACAGTATGCAGCTGGTGATATTCTCACGTTTCTATTACAATTTGATAATTACTTCAACAAGGTAGAATTAAGTTTATAGGCATCCATTTAAGTACCTATATACAAAATTTAGGAGTTTCTAGTATTCATAAAACTCTTACCCATTTTCACTGAGCTGTGTAGTAGTTTAACATCTCTGGACAGCTAAGTGTCTAACAATGAGAATGCAGAAAAATATCTATATATTGACTAAGCTCAGTTACCTTCCAACCTGCAGGCCATTAGGCTTGCTATGTATCCTCTGAATAACATCAGACAAGTGACCATAAAAGTAGCGTGATGGCATCTCTCTAATGCTTCCTAACGCCTTGCAACTGCACAGTTCACCACATGTGTGGGGCTGAGACTTAACTGTATTACGCGTTTCTGAGAGGATTGAATTTGGACTTCAGAAATGTAGAAAATTATCCTACCTATTTTAGGGAACACATTAATGTAGGTTTCTTGCAGTTTCTTCTTTTAAAGCTGTTCTAAAATGGAACAGAGTACACGCTGGAATACATGATTCTGCAATTTAATTTTTAGAATGCACACCTAAAAGTAATATGGGACTATCATCTGGTTTTAATTTATTGTTTTGAAAACAGTTTATGTATTATTTAAAGAATGTGGGGTTTGGGGGGGGGGAGGGGTGGTTTGCTTTAGATTTGCTGTTTTTTAGTCAGAGAAACTATAATGTAAAAAGTTGAAAACACATTTCTGATGTTTACACTTTAGTTCCTGCTATAACAATTACTAAAATATTTATACAAACTAGAATAATTTCTGCAAGAAAAGATTGAGAGAACTTCACTCAGAACACCCCATAGCTCAGTATCTGAACATTGAATGATAGGAAAGGAAATAAAATCAATCAGATCAAAAACTTTATATTGTCTCAGAAAAATTATTAATCTGGAATTTGAAAGGGATTGTGCAATGCCGTCAGTGAGGAGGAAAAATCTAATCTAATTTAGGTGATTTAGAATAAGATTAATCTTTGGAATTCCAAATATAAAATATATTTAAGGCATACCTCTTTAGATGTTCTCCTTAGCTTTTTTACTGTCATCACCTCACTGCTGCTTTCTTCACTGTGCTGGTTTCTGAAAACAATACTGCAAGACACTTAAAACTTTTACAGAGACAAAGTATCCTAAGAGTTAAGCATCGCAATGACAACTTCACCTATGTGAAAATACCCAGAATAAGCCAAGAAATTTATGGATTTTTTTTATTAAACCTCACTATACTTGTTCACATTAATACATATATACTTGATTTTATTTCATAGAATTATACAATATCTCAAGTTGGAAGGGACCTACAAGAATCAACTCCCTGCTCCTTGCAGGACTACCTAAAACTTAAATATATGGCTAAGAGTGTCATCCAGATGCTCCTCGAACTCTGACAGGTTTGGTGCTGTGATCACTTCTCTGGGGATCCTGTTCCAGTGATCAACCAGCTTCTCATAGAAGACCTTTCCCTAATGTTCAACCTGAACTGCCCCTGACTCAGCTTCAGTGTATTTCCCTCATGTCCTAAATTTAAATTAGTGTCCAATTTGTAACTGGTATAGACTGTTAATATCTTTCATCTGAAAATCCTTTACTTTTGGAAAAAAAAAAAAAAAAAAAAAAAAAGGATATGTTTATTCCTATTTCATTCTTAGTGCACTAACAGAAGTCAGTAGTGATGTGAATGGTGATGGTTAGCCGTACAAAAATATTTTGCTGGCAAGTATGCTTCTCTCAACATCTGTAGCAGTGTTGTGATATTTTAGTCATAGAATCATAGAATCATAGAATGATTTGGATTAGAAGGGACCTTTAAAGGTCATCTAGTCCAACCCCCCTGCAGTGAGTGGGGACATCTTCAACTAGATCAGGTTGCTTAGAGTCCCATCCAACCTGGCCTTGAATGTTTCCAGGGATGGGGTATCTACCACCTCCTTGGGTAACCTGTTCCAGTGTTTCATCACTCTCATTATAAAAAAATTCGTCCTTATATCTAGTCTGAATCTATCTTCTTTTAGTTTAAAACCATTACCCCTTTTCCTATTGCAACAGACCCTGCTAAAAAGTTTGTTCCCATCTTTCCTATAGGCTTCTTTAAATACTGAAAAGCAGCAATAAGGTGACCCCTGTGCCTTCTTTTCTCCGGGCTGAATCAGCCCAAATCTCTCAGCCTTTCTTCATAGGAGAGGTGCTCCAGCACTCTGGTCATCTTTGTGGCCTTCCCCTGGACCCACTCCAACCGGTCTATGTCTTTCTTGTTATGAGGACTCCAGAACTGGACACAGTACTGAGTCAAGTAGACTCAATTAGTCTGAGTCAAGGTTCCTTCAATCCCTTCAAGGTTGCTTTCAGTTGATTTTGTCTGAGAGACCTAACTGTAATGTCAGGTACTTCATGAAACTGGGGGTAAGAATATAATAATAATGGGCATGTTATGTATCTAGCTCTCCCTGCCTTTTCTTTTTTTTTTCTTTCCCCTCTTCTCCTTCTTTTGAAAGTCTTTCTCAAAACATCCATTGATTTCAGTATCAACAGACATGAATACACTAAGAACAACAATGGAAGGCAGAATCATTCTATGCCTGCCTTGCAGACTGTGTCCTCTTCCCATCTGTAACAATTATACATTATTTTTCCAAGCAGAAACATATAAAGGAATAAACAGAAATCAATTAGTTTTCAAAATCTAAATGACCTAGATGATTTCAAGACACTCTTCAAGAACACACGTGTCCCAGTCCCCAACCCACCCCCCCC
>NW_010307157.1:0-30211 GCF_000700745.2 Antrostomus carolinensis
ACCACCACTGCCAGGCCTTGGGGTGACCCATGTCACCATGTCGCCGTGTCCCCCGCAGGTTGAAACCCTGACGCGGTGCTGTCAGGAGGCGATGGGCAGCCCAGCTCGGGGAGCAGAACCGGGACTGGAGGCAGCCTCTTCTCCTTCATCCCTGAGTACGTGACTTGCCGAGATCCCCTCCGTCAGGCTGGCACAGCTGGAGAGTTCATGCACGGGCCTGGGGTGCTTGTGACCTCTTAGGTCTGCCCTACGGCTTTGGAATCTGTTCTTCAGGGAATTAAAACTCAACCAAAGCTTCTCAGCCCATCCTGCCCAGCTTTGGAGCAAGCCCACCACCTTGGAGCCACCACTTGCACCTATTGAGATACTTCATGGACTCAACAACAAGCAGCTTGTGTGTGTGTGGTCCCTTCACTAAGATGAAACACGTAGCAGCATCACCACTGGATAAGCTCTTGGAAGTCCTGGCTTGTTATTTAAGCAAGGCCAGGTTGCCCACTGTGATTTTTGGGTGCAGGTATCCCCGCTCCCTCTCCTGAACAGTGCTTACACCCACCAACAGCTCCTGGATCCCAAGAAGCTGTGCTCCTGGGGATGTTCTCCCTTGAGCTGAAAGCAGCAGCAGTCAACTTGGATCAGCCCAGCGGGGTGTATTTTGGAGCTGCTGGGAAGGAGCTCATGTCTTTGGAGTTATCCTTGAGCCCATGACTGACAAAGTAATGAACGGGAGGGTGCCCCTGCCTGAAAAAGCCTTGTCCGAGGGCTACGCACGGCTGCGGTACCGGGACACCTCTCTGCTCATCTGGCAGCAGCAGCAGCAGAAGCTGGAGTCAGCCCCCCCCAACACTTACCTGAGCCGGAGTCGGAGCATGTGGTACTCGCAGTACGGCAACGAAGCCATCCTGGTGCGGGACAAAAACAAGCTGGATGTCTCCAGGGACACGGGGCAATCGAAGTTTTGTGCTATTATGTAATTTTGGTGGTTTTGCATTAAAAATCCACACGTGGAGACAAACCAGACTTGCATCAAGCTGGGGGAGATGGGTTTGCTCCATCCTCACGACACATCTGCGGCTAAATCAGCATGCGCAGGGCAGGCCAGAAAGGCCGTCTGAAGTTTACGTTTGTTTTCCCTGTTGGTAGCATCAGATTTTGCATGTTATTGAGTGTGTGTAACAAAAACAGTCTTGCTCAGGAGCTTGTGTTTGCTGCCCAGCATCTTGGCAGGGTCTGTGCTGGACCATGTGTCGTTTGTAAGTGGCTTGTGTACCGCGAGAAATACCCACTGTCACTTGGGAACCATCCAAGGTGCCAGGAGGCACCTTTACTTGCTAGTAGTCCTCACACATTGCCAAAGCTTTGTGAATGCTGGTGGGAGAGGGGAGTGCAGATCCATTTCCAGCGAGGTTAAGGTTTTAGGAAGGTCTTCTGCAAAACCACCCCTCATTACTTGTTCTGCTGGCCCTGTCTCCCTTTAATTATTGCCCTGGAAGTGGCCTCTTACAACCAAGTAATGATTTACTGTGGGGGACGGGAGAGGGAAAAAATGCATTGGGAATTGCATCTGAGCCCTCAAAACACCTGTCAGGAAAGGTACACTGCAGTTTCATCCTGTGCAAAGCAAAGGGCTCTTGCTGGTGCCACGGTTTGGTATCATGGCAATAACAGAGAGGACTTCTGGAGTTGGTGGAGGTGACTCCCTTCACACAGGTAAATTCCCAGCCCATGCTTTGGAAACAGAACACCAAGTGAACCACCTGAAAGGGAGGGACAGGCCCAGGAGAGCAACAGGAAGAGTCTGTAAATACACACATCTCCTGCTAGGGGACACAAAGAAACTCCTCCACAGCATGCACCAGCCCCCAGAGATTGGTTACAGAAGGAAACAAGTCTACTGAAGTTTGCTTTGCACTGAAGTTTTAATGCACGCAGTACCTTGCAAGGGTTTATCTTCTAATTTGGTAGATTCGGTGTATGTATTTTAAAAGTTGTGCCTGGGAGTATTAGTTTCAACTAACTGAAGAATTTTCAGAGGGAAAAATACTACAGCTCTACTTCCTGGGAACAGAGACTGCTTTCAGGTTGTTTGTGTTTGGGCTGAATCCGTATCTTGCTTAAAGCAAGATCAAGTGGAGAAACTCAACCCTGCAAACACCTAAACCTTTATTAAAAACAAAGCAGTACCACTTCCAGGATGCTAATTATGTGCCCATGGTTCAGCGTTGAAGTGTAACATCAGGCTTAAGTCATAGACTCCCTTTGTCCTGCCTAGGATGTCCTCCTGCAGCCCTGTGTGCCTAATCCAGCACTGCTTAGGTATAAGCTTCACTTCAAGCAAAGCAGTATTTGATGTTGACTACAGTGTGGATTATTTACCCGCCTGAAATCAGGCACAGTCATTACTTAAATTTATCTAAAACCTCCTGTTCATTTATCAAGCACTTTATTTTTAATACAGTGAACAAGAATCTTCTCCACCTCTCCCATGTGGGTTAAATGCTACAACAGACCCACTCGAGTTTGCTGAACTGTGTGCTGAGCAGAACACACCTGTTTTAACATGAGATCACAGAGGTTTGATGTACTCAGCCCTGATCCGTGTATGCACTGCAAACCATAGGCAGCTCTTTTTTTTTTTAAGTACTATTTATGCATGTGTTGTTGTTGTTTGGTACCTTACATGTGTCCTCATAAAACTAAACCTGCTGATGGACCTCAGTGCTTTTGCAGACTTGTGCATTGCTTTGTGCACTCACGTAGTCCTCTTGATCGTCTCAGGGCTAGCTGTGGATGGGTAATATTTTGATGAATAAATGTTTTTTTGGCTGGGGAAAAAAGTATTTGAGATTCAAAAAACCAACAAAACACTGCTGGCAGCAGTGCTCCTGTACTGGGCATGCTGTTTAAGGTACAGCAGTGCCTGGGATGCATGACCCACCCCAGGCTCCAGTTCTCCACCGAGCAAATGGGTGATTATTTATAGAAACAGGCAGAAGAGCAGCCTGGGCGGGGGGGGGAAAGCACACAAACTCCAGGAGTTTAAGGAACAGCACATCCCCAAAATCAGCTGTTCATTTTCTTTACTTTTCTTATAGAAAAAAAAGCCACAGATTTTTTTTTTTTTTAATTATTATTATTTTGGGTAGAATCAGTCTCTTTTTGTTTATGTGGCTGGTAAACCAGAATTCATTTATTTGAGGAGTGTTAAGAATAAAAATTTAGTATGTACATAAATTTTTCCAGGATTGGGGGTTGGATGTGACAGTACAGGAAGAGTGTGACTTGTTCTTCCATCACCCTGTGAATGTGACTATTATTTTCCATCTCTGTGTGTCCTCATTAGTCACAGCAGGTTTGTGGAGTGGCTGCTGTGAGCGAGCATTTCTGTAAGCTGGTTGTGTAGTGGCAATGCACTTGTTTAAAATGCTGTTGTAGCCTCTTTGATAAAAGTGCATTAAAATTATTTGAATGCATCATCACAAGCAGCTGTTTTTCTTCTGCCTGTTAATCACTTTGGCATATTTGAGGATTACAGCTATTATCACTCTCAATCCCCATCGAGGCAGAAGAGGGAAAGCTTAGCAGACAGGCAGTTCCTCCCAGTTAGAAATTACCTTAGTTTCTGCTGGGGCTGTGGATAGCCTCCTTCTCCAAAGTCACAGCACTTTACCTGGGAGGACTGGCCATGGTTGGAGGAGGCTCCTCAAGGTTTCCAAACCCAACAGCCCTCACCAAGTCTCAGTGGTGCATTCGGGGACAGAGGACAACCTCCATCACTACAGATAGCAGTAGGAGACAAAACTCAACTGCGTTGTGCCTGTTCTCAACCTCCTCCAAATCCAGCAGTAGCAGCACTGCTTGATGCACCTAGAAATAACTCACTAATAAATGCTAGAAAAAACATCCTTCTGGAACAACTGCCTCACAGAAGGTTTTTAGAGGACAGGCTGAACAAACATTTCCTTTGGGGGTATCATTGATACGACACACAGCTACACTGATACAACGGCGAAGCAAAACAGGTTTGCTGGAGCCTTAGAGAGATGATGGCTTTTAAACCCAGTGAGCAGGAACAGGGTTAGAGAAAGATTAACCCTGGGGAAACCTCACTGTTCCAACCCTTACTTTATAAATAAACCATCAGGCATGTATCCGAGAAAGCTAACAGCAAAACCAACACGAACCCTCTCCTGTGACCAAAATAGATGTTGGCCACCACACAATAATGTCAAGACTCTGCTGTGAATGTGACCAGCCCCTTTCCCAGCTGCGTCTGCCGCATCCCAGTCACGCTGGGATCACTGATCTGCAGGGCCAGCATCAGGTGGTGGAGCAGGTGCTGCTGAGAAAGTCTCTCTAGTTCCTTCAGGTCTTGGTGGCTTCAAAGTAGTCAGCAATGCTCAATCCAAACCCTATCTGACTGCTCAATCCAAACCCTACAGGTTTTCAACTGGAGCAAGTGCAACACCTGAAAAAGGAGATGAGGAAAGGGAAAGGGAGAGGAGAAGGGAAAATATGGGATCAAACTGCACACAGAAAACAATTTTTCTTTTTATTATGAAAACAAAACAAATGCCCCAGGACCAGGGTCCATGATTACCAGTAACAACAAGGATTACTTTCTAACTCTTTTTTTTTTTTTTTTTTTAATTCTGTTGTGTTTGAGGCCAGCAATTTGCAATAAACAAGCTAAACTACTTACATTGACTCATTTCTTTTCAGTAACTGACATTTACAGGAATATACTAGAAATGGCACTAAAAAGTTTTAAGAAAAAGAGTTACGGTAAATTTGCATGCACATCATACAGAAAAGTAACATTTTTTTTTTAAATATTAAAAAAAACAAAACAAAAAACCCCAAAATACAACAACAAATCTTTCTGGATTGGCTATGCCAGTATCAGGGGTAAGTTCTAAGTGGCCTGTGTCAAATCCTAGCTGGTGGTTTATTTATTTTTAAAAATTACATTTAAAAAGATATGCAAATACCAATTCTTTAAAAAAATGCATCTCATTGTTTTACAAGCAAGATAATGCTGCTAGTGTAATAAATCTTCACCCTAAGTTTATCTTCAACAATGCAGAGCCTGCCCACAGTTAACCCTAGTGGTAACTGCTCATTTTTGAGAATGTCTTTTTAAAATCCAGTACTAAGAAGGTTGTGGTTTTAATTTGTCATACCCCGATCCCTTCCCCCCACCCTAGCTCCAACCCTAACTTTAAAAAACATCATTCCTTTCAAAACAAGGAAAAAAATTAAAAACTGGTCTAAGAGTCCCCAAAACAGAGAAAGAACTAGATTAGGTAACTGCAGTCTGCTTCTACCACCTAGAGAACATGGAAAGAGACAGCACTGGGTAACTAATTTGTATAGATACACACACGTGCTTGTGTGGGTGGGTGCGTGCGTCGACTATACACACACTCACAAACAACAGTTACATAGTCCTGGAAAGATCAGTTCTACAGTTACAAACCCTGTCGGTAGGAAAGTTTAAAATCACATCAATACAAAACTGCAATGATTTTGTATAGACACCATTTGGTTAGCTGAAAACTGTCGTACGCAACAGATGCCTTGAGTAGGTGGATCAGGACCCGAGTCCGTGGGATGCAGACCTTCCCCCGGTCCCACTGTGCCTACATCTGATGGTACGGCAAGAAACAGGCTGACCTTACAATCAGATAAAGTTTAACAAAGTTTTTAAAGGTGCAGTAATGCTGGTTGATTGACAATAGGTCTGGTCAGATAATTGTTTTGTCAAAACAGGAATTCCTCAGAAAAAAGAGTTTCAATAAAACTATTTGTGTGTATGTATACATATGAAATCATACTGATTTCAGTGAAGTTTCCCCTGGAAAACAAAGTTAAACTTTGTTCATTCAAGAAAAGTTCTACCATAAAAATTTCATTTTTTTTTTTAAATTCTTAAGTTTAAAAATGTTATTTCAAATGTTTTATATTTGATCATTTTAAAGTTATATCACGACATCCGTACTGACATGTCATGCAATACAAACTCTGTTAAATAAATGCTCTATTGTTTCAGTTTCCAACTTGTTAAGGGCTGCTGCTACTTACTATGGACTGAAAACATCTCTTCTTTCCTGGAGACACTCCGATCTGGAGATACAAGAGGCACCGCTACTGACATGTCAGGAGATAATGAGCACTACAAACAACAGGAAAATGAAAAAGTTTGAAATGAAGAGTCACCAATTTCTTTCCTGAAATGAAATCCATGACAAAATGGATTTCTCCTGTGAACTGCCATTTCATAGGGAACACCTTACTTGCCATGAAAACAAACAAAATTTCCCACTAAATGGTAGCCCAAGTCACAGCTGGGTAAATCAAAGATACACAGGTGGTTCTTCATATTCCCTGGTGGTTTTGGTTGCTTGTTTTCTTTGCAAGTCCCAAGCTAGGACAGGTTTGCCAACAGGGATCCTCCTCCAGCAGTGCAGCAGTGTCAGGCCAGGACCCCTTCCATCACTTTACACTTGGTCCTCAACCCTTTGGCTCTACCCTTTCCACTGATTTTGGTGGGACAGGCTTATGTGTCCTAGAGGAACATCTGTACCCTGGTCAGCAGGGTTGCCCCCAACATCAGAGGATGGTGGCATGTGCAGAGACAGGTTCCCAGGCTTTGCATGGCAGTGATGTTGGCGAGAGCAGCTGCTGGGCAGGCTGCTATTGCCTCCAATACCAGCTGTGTTTTGTTCTCCACAGGAGCGACCATCATGTTACATCAACAGTAGAGCTCAGGTTAATGCACACGGGAAAAGGTTTCAAGCAGGGAAAACTCAGAGCTTTTTTAATCCAAGTTGTCATGGTATTGAACACAGATGAAACCCAACCCCATTAAAAAACCTAAGCTCTTAATTAGGTGTATATTACATTTCCTCATAGTAAATTATGAAAATATATTACTAAGAATCTGTCTAGGTGAACATTTTTTTTAAGGGCAGAATTCAAAAAAATATAGGAACTAAAAATAACTCCATTGTTAAAAGAAAAATCATTAAATTCAGTAAGAATCACCCTAGTCCATCCACTTTCAAATACTGTAAGAAACTATCTGCAAAGACTTGAGAGCCTCCTGCCAACAGTTCAAACACCCCAGTGATTGCAAGATGAACCAAGGATGCCCAGCAACTTAGAGGAGGAACTCTGTGCCTCGCAACAAGACAGCATCACGCTCTCAGCCCTTAGCAAAAAAATGGAAATTCCTTTCTACAGCAAACTGTAGAGAGTGTTACTGTTGTGACACAGGTGAGACACAGACAGAGGAACATCAGCTGTGTGAGACATAGCTGAAGACTCTGAAATGCTCATCTTAGATTTTTGGTTTTTTTAAAGACAGATGCAAGAATAAAATTCTTGACAATTCCATCTCCTAAGTGTCTAGAGTGTTTTAACATCTAAAACCTCAATCGATGGGCAGTAAGTGACTGGCAGCTGAGCGTGGATGCAGTCAGAAGTGCAAACCATGGAGTGCTTGTAACAGGCTGGCCCTGAACACACCAGGCTTTCCAGCAAACAGACAGTCCTCAGACACCACACATCCCAGCACACGATCTCCTCTCCCAGCTCTTGGAGGCTGAGTGTGCAATGAACATCGTGTGCTGGGACTGAGGAGTCCTTGAGAGCCACTCATCAACAGGAAAAAAAACCATAGTTGATGTAATCTGTACCACGGGGCCTCTGGCAAACTATTAATAGAGACCACAGCAAGGTGAATTTTAGGGCTACCCCAGAGTAGAGAGGCAGCCTTAGGGGCTGGTGCTGGGAAAGGCGTAACTTTCTGTTAAACTCCATATATTTTTTTCTTTACAATAAAAAGTTAAGAATTTACAATAAATTTCTGCCCCTCAGATTACAAACTTTATATAATTATAGAACTGGTGTTTTCCTAAAATTGGATTATAAAATAAAAAATCCCCAGTTCTTAAAAAAAAACAAAACAAAAAACACAGGGGGGGAATCTCTAGAAATGTTACAGAGAAAATAATAATGTGCTGCATCAAGGAACTGTATATACCTGTATGTCTCCAAAAATCTCTACAAAACAGGAAAAAAAGAGGGCTAGGGTAAAAGGATAAAGAATAGAGAAAACAAAACAAAAAATGAACACACCAAACATGACAGAGCACCAGACACACAATAGACTGGACTGTAGCACCTGTAGGTATTAAGTCCATTGGATTTAAATAAAGTCTCAGTTTATTTGCTTTTTTTGTTGTTGTTTTTTAATCTAGTTCAAACCACATCAGAAGACTGCAGTTCTGCTGGTCTGCATAACGCAGCTTTGCTTTTGTAATTTTTTAGTAAGTTTTAAATGACCAGTGGTGTTTAATAAATAAAGTACTTGTATATACATGAAGTTAGGGACAGTGAAAACAGTGAATTACAGCAATGCAGGCCAAAATGTTAGGCTGGACTAAAAAAATTGCAAGCCTTAAAAAAAAAAATTGCCTCTTTTCTTTTTTCCTCCTTCCCCTCTTTTCTTTTTCTTGAGGTAAGCATTTCAGTGTTTGGAAACTTGCACCCTGCATGACACAGAAGTAGCATTCCCTTTCTAGGAGCTCACTACCAAAATGATAAGGAGGGGGAAAATACCCAAACACAACAAACAAAAAAACCCCACCCCTCAAACACACAACATCTCTCCAATTCCTGCCAGCTCAGCCTCAGCTGGAGCTCAAGTGCTCCTTTATTTTAAGCCCAGACTGAGGCGCTTGTCATGGAGAAAGTACTTAAGCATGTGTCTAGTAACGAGCATATGACTTGCCTTGGTCACTCTGCAGGGATCACTCTGAGGTCCAGCTGAGAACTTTCAGCAAAAAGAACCCCCAGTCTTCAATTAAATAAAAACTTTCATCAAGTGTCCATTTCCTGGAATTCATCTATTTGATAGCATTCCCAAGACACCTGAGTGTCCCTTGCTCCCTTCTTCCCAACATATCCCCAGGAAAAATGAAAATTTCGAGTGGAAAAAGCAAGAAATGCAACCACTTATATTGCTCAGGTGCTTAAAGTCAAATTCATGCTTAAATACGTTCCTGAACAGGTGCCTATGCCTCTACCAAGATTTAAAAAAAGCATGTTAGCAATCCACAGTACATGAGAATTTTTTTCATTTTTTGTTTTTATGTAAAAAGATGATAGCATCTGACATTTTCATCACACTGTAGACTTTGAGATTAAGAATACTAGTGCTAATAACAAATACACCAACTAGTTCAAAAGCCAACATCTTTCAGATACAGTACCATTTTAAAGAGATTACCTTGTGTGAGCCAGGCAGGCTTATTCAAAGAGAACATTCTGGGGAGAGGGAAGGGGCAGGAAGGAAATGTACTACAAACCTCGTGGAACTTTCTATTTGTCTCCTGCTAAGAGTTCAATGTTCTTCCATTTTCAACCAATCTTCTTCAGTTAAAATGTATTTTAGAGACTTTATGCAAAGGGAACTATTTGTCATAAAGTCTATTCACACACACACGCGCGCGCACACAAAGATCTTTGACCTATTAAAAGAGCGCCCCCAAAAAAATGGAAGATACCTTTAATAACACTGAATTAAAAAATAAAATTAAAAAAGTCAGAGAGAGAAAAATAAACCTGACCACCGTGGAACAAAAGCAGTATATTAAGGAGAGAAAGGAACACTGCAGAGCATCGGTGAAGGTGATGTCCATTTTGGGTTCTGTGTGTCTAAGTGTCCATAACTCATTCCGAATCGCTGCTGTCTGAGCTGGAGCCGCTGGAGCTGCTGCTCCCGGACTCCGAGGAGCTGCTGCTGCTGAGCCGGGAAGGGCCTCCAGAGGGAGCTGAGCCAGATTTCTCTGTGGGGAAGAAGGCAGCAACGTGGTTACGTGCAAGGAACTCAAATAGAGTAGGTTTGCCCACAGCCTTCATCCACCATGGTTTCATTCACAACTTTGTTTTTCCTGAGCAGCTTATCTACCCTCAAAACTTTTCCTCGCTGCAATGAGGCCTGCCCCATCAGTGGATATCAAGGTTTCTCAGGCTGCAGGTGACCATGAAAGTTTGGGATCCACACAGGAGCCCTACAGAAGGGCAATGTCCTCTGCAGCCCTTTGGTGCTCATGGTGAGGCAGCCCAGAGCACCCAGAGTTCACAGCCTTGCATGCTTCAGTGCAACCTCTGAACCCAAGAAAACCCTGCTTGACTTGTGCAAAGCTGGAAGAGGCTTAGCTTGCACTGGAAGAACCTTCTGTACCATTTTTTTCACACTCTGTGAGGGCTTGGGATATTTCAAACCCACAATGGGGAAAAAACACCCATTAGATGCTCTGCATTACTGGTCTGTATGCGCAGTCCTCCACAGGCTAACACGCAGCAGATGATCCTCCTCCCTCTGAAGGATGAGCTGTCTCCAAGACACCTCACATTTACAGCCCAGGAGACCTTCCACCTGGACAGGGACCAAAGCAGCCCCCACACAGCTCAGTGTGCAGCAGTAACTTGCTGCGCCCTTACACTAGTGACTAACTGGGGCAACTGTCAAAGAGAGAAACCCAAAGCTACAAGAATGGAGCAGCTTTGCCTCAGTTAGGAAGTCTCTCAACCTACACAACTTTTTGGGCATTGTTAGCACAGTAAAACCAAAGCCATTACCTTTCTTTGCAGGTTTCTTGTTGTTTAGCTGCCCACTGACGTCCTGTAGCCGTTTTTCTAGTTCTTTCTTCTTTTCCTGAGCTAACTCTTCTTTTGACTTTGCTGCTTGCTTTTTTCCACTTGCAGCTGTGGAGGAGGAATGCACAATTTCTGAAACTGCATGATTGCAGGTGAAAAAGACTGGACATCTTTATTTTACAGGGCATGTAAGTCTGTGCAACTGCTCCACAATGACACTGCTAAGATCAAACGAACCCACAGCAACTACATAACCCAGATAAAGGGCAACACAAGAAGTTGTCTAGATCATCCAGTCTGGAAAGTATTTTAGAAGATAGAAATATCCATGTAATAACCTTGTAGTTACAGGTTATTTACCAGCCAGCCTGCCCTGTAAAATAAAGCATCCCATTAAAAGTTGTCAAAAGTAAGCATCTGCCTTTAAAATTTAAGACGCCTCACACAAGAATCTACTGTGGTTTATGTTGCTTTAAATATAAAACAAAACAAAAAGGACAAATTAAAAGCCGACTGAGGCAAAGGCTGGCAGACAAGAAGAATGTAGCTGCATCAGTTAGGATGGAAATGGTGAGAAGAACCAGAAATACTCATACCTCTGAGAAGAAATATCCCTCCAAAGAAGGGGTAATTGGACACAGGTGTTGGCCAGTATCAGAAGCACAAGACAGGAGCCAGATATTTTGCCTGAGCCAGCAAGGAAATACCTATATTTCTGTGTGCTGTCTTAAAGCAATGATTTAAAAAAAGAAATCTGGAATGCACAGTCCTAAGGGGGTGCATCCTCGAAAATTAAGCATTACAACAGAGAGCAGCCAGCCAGCAGGAGAGTCTGGCTGGGGTCAGGCAAGCCAGCCTGCCAGCCCAGGGTGCACCAGTCTCAGAGGAACAGACGGACAGACATCTGAGGTTATCTACATTACTCTACGCTTTGGCTAAACAAAAGGATGCTTTGTGTTCCTAACCACTCTGGAAAATCTTTTCCTGAGCTATTCCAACAGTGAAAGACTCGGGAGGGGGAATCAAAACACTGTATTAAAAAGCAAAAAGAAGTGTCAAAGACTGAGCTTTGTTTAGGGCGACGTGAAAATCCTGCGGTGAAGAAATGGAGGTGCAACAAACAGATGGACAGAGCCAGGACCACTTCAGGTAAGTGATCCTATTGCTATTCAGCTGGAGCTAAACTCTGAAGGGGCCACAACAATTCCCTCTCTGTGGATAAGGCACAAGAAAAGTCTGTCCTGTACTGAGCCACACACTTAGCAGCACATTAACATTAATCCTCTGATCTGATAGAGACTGAGGGTAATACGGTGAGATCACACCATCTATGAAGAGCAGTTTTGGATGAATGTACAACTTGGACACTTACACCCAGAATCCACAGGTTGCCCAGGTGACTTTGTACAAGGTATTTATTCTCCTGGTGTTTTGGATCCCAACCATGCTTTTTGTTTCCTTCCTAATCAGATGCTAAACTATTCAGGATAAGAAACTGATCCTTCTAGATGTATACACATAACACCTAACACAATGAGACTGAAACCTTTATAGTGCCTTCTAGATTCTAGATAAGTAATAAAGGTATCACACAGGTCTTGCAGAGGAACACAGTATTCCTCCAGGTGTCCACAGCATAACATTATGGGAAGAACGAACAGAAAAACAAGAAGTTTCTGTACATTTTCTTGGGAGAAAAGAAAGTCTGAAAATCCCCGTCATCACATACCCAACAGCTGGATAAGAGTCTCAACACACATGCCCTGACTCCAAAGCTGAGCCCAAGAGATGGTGGGGGAATGTGTGCCCCAGGAGGTAACTTACAAAATGGTTTCCTTTGTTTTTTCTGTAAACAAGATTTCACGTATCTCTCCAGTTCTCGTAAAGTTGTGGGCTTCAATGTTTCAAAATCTATTTCAATCTCATCGGGATTGGAGTCTCTGAGGGAAGGTTCCCTTGACTGGATGATGTGCACCACCCTGCCTAGCTTCTCCCCGGGCAGGCGGTTGATGTCCAAGCTGAGTTGTCGTTTCTCATCATAGGTCATGGGTAGACCTTCCTCCTCTTCGTCTGAATCGTAGGTTGCAGATGCCTGTTTGCCTCCTTTCTTGGGCTGCCTGGGGGGATTGGTAAGCATGGAAACATTCATGGGTACACAGAAGCAATAAACTTTTTTTCTACCCCTCTTGTAACAACCACTCCAATGCTCTTGGCTTTGAATCTCTAGCCAGATGCCTTGAACAGCACCACAACTTCTGAAAAAGTTCAGAAATCTGAGCTCAGCTGACCTACTCCTATTATATTTTAGCCCTGTGAGGCATGACAACAAGCCTATGTAGCAGCAGGAGGGCAGCAATGAAACCGCACGTTCTTGCTGGCTGTGCAAAAGGCAAAAAGCAAAACCTTATCTGAGAGTGATCAGGCAGGGATTCTAGGAGAGTTGGACAGCAGAAATATGATGGTTCCATTGCCAGCTCTAACTTAAAGACTCCCTGGAGTTGTCTGGGAATGGGGACACTATTCAACAGCAAATTAACTGCTCTGACAACTGAGCTTCACCATGAATCCAACACAGACAGGAGAAGTGGGCTGGAAGCTCTTGCCATTCCTCTCAAGGCAACTTGCAGAAGGCAGGCACTCACCTGTTAGCTGTGGTTGTGCTGTTTGCTTTCTTAGCTGGGGCTTTCTTCTGTTGGGTTTGTTTTGGTGGTTGAGCCACCTTGGGTTTCTTTTCCTCTTCAGGTTTTACTTTGTGCTTCTCCTTTTCCTTCTCTTTATCTTTCTTTTTCTTCTCTTTTTCCTTCTTCTCTTTTTTTTTCTTTGGTTTGTTCACTGGTGCTTGTGACAACGCCGCTAGCTGCTCATGGACAGCCTTTAGCTGGGGGAGAACAGAGAAAAGATTAATCAGACTTCAAGGCAACACAGCTGACTCTTCCACATACCCTTCCTCTACATCCCAACATGTAAGTATATTCCAAATTCAGTGAAGAAGCAGTCCAGTGATTGAACTCAGGAGGCTTGGCTTGATTTGAAATTCTTTTAAAAATGCAGTGCAAATACACAGAAGCTGACTCAAATGAAAACATAATTCTTGTTTTATAGAGACAAATAAAAAGCTTAATAGCCCTGTCTAGAGTGCTGACAACTCGGCCTCTGGAATCCTGGATTGACTTCTTGGCTCTCGTACTAGCTTGCTTTGAGGGACCAGATAAGCTATTTATGCTCTGTTGTATTACAATAGCACATGTAAGCACTGTAGCATCTGGCATCGTGCATCTGCATAGTAAGAAAGGCCCCGGCTTAAGCGTTTGCAACCACAACAATCAAAACAGCTCACTTCCACAGATGTGGTACAGGGGGACAATACCTGCTCCTGGAGCTCTGCCAGCCGAGTCGCTCGTTCTTCTTCCGAGTCGGAGCTATCTGAGTCAGAAGAGCTCTCCTCACTGCTGTGACTGCTCTCTGTGCTTTTGCTCACCACTGGTGCTGTTGGCGGAGGAGGAGGTGGGGCCTCTGCAGGCTCATCGGGCATCTTTGCAAACCTCATCTCAAAGACATCCTACAAAAATGGGGGAAAGACTGGTGGCAAAAGGAACCTCAGCCATCAAGACCACATTTTATCCTTTTAAACACACCCGACATCCCACCATGGGTCAGGGTCTTACTGCACTACACAGGGTGCTGTACAAGTAAATAATAATGTACAGATGGGCATACATATTCTGTAAACCCAAGAAAATCCCCCTATTACTTTTTACAGCAATTAATATAACATTTCAGGAGCAGAATGTCGCATTGGGCCGTGGCATGTGAATAGCTAACAGTTCTGCAGCAGAGAACACTGCTCCTTCCAAGGGCTGGAGGAATCACTGACTCTCCCTTGTTGGTGCCAAGAGCAGATCCACACTTGGATCTCTAAGTGGACACCCTGTAGCTGAACTAGATGTAACTCTAGAAGATGCATTTGCCGACACCTTTACCTGGAGCTTCCTGGCCATGGCTACCACTTCGTGGTCTGGAGGATTGTACTTGTAACAATTAGAGAACATTAACCGAATATCTGCTGCAAAACCTTGTGCATCCTGGTATTCCCGACTGTCCATTTTTTTCTGCAAACAAACAAGTCAAAGGGAAAGGGGAGAAAAAGCCATAAGCAAGAGGCATTTGTAGCAACTGCATGGAGGACATATGCATCTTGGAGACAGCTCAGAACAGCCTCAAAAGAAAAAAAATCACATTGTTATAAGAGAACAGTAGTTTGATCTGGCTCATTGGTTCCTAAATAACATTCAGAGTTTGTTTTTTAAAACAAGCAAGCAAAGAAACACCAGACAACTAAAGAAGGTGATATTGTTCCACAACAGTTTAAACACTTTTAAGATTCTCAATTTGAGTCGTTTTCTTTTTCTAGGTAGTACTATGTAAACTTTTCAAGGCCCATATTCATTTGAAAATAGAGTAATTTAGACAAAAGAGCTTACTGGATCAGATTGTAATCAAGGATCATTGATGGGAAGGGCAGAAGTCAACAAACAACCAAGATACAATTACAGGATTACCTTAAGCGTGCATTTCTATGTGCTGCTTGGGTATTTTTGCCCTGTAAACCTGAAAGGGCAGAAAAAGATCATGACCACATCTAACTCCAACTTCCTGTAACACAGGGCATGAATTTTGCTTGGTGATTCTTACAGCAAGATAGGCATTTAAACTGCAACACCTACTCTTGATTTAAAAGCCCAACTGATAGAGAATGGATAGAGAATTCACCCTTTATGAATGTATTCATAATGTTATTTTCTAATATAGGGAGGATAAGTATCAGGAGCTAAACATCACCCTTTATGAATGTATTCATAATGTTATTTTCTAACATAGGGAGGATAAGTATCAGGAGCTAAACATTTGCACCTTGTTCCTTTCTCTTATTTTTCAGCTCTCACTTTCATCCATTTCTCTTGCTGTTTGGGATTGAATGACATTAGTTTAGACAACAGTTTATAGCATTCCTAGAACTTAATTGATTTGATGCCTATATTACTACCATGTATAAAACCTTAGCTCCAACTACTCCTACCAAAAGGAAAAAGAAGCTAACACTAGATTTCATTTGCATTCAAGACCTGGGTTTAAAGAAATTCTCTATTTGCCAAGTGCTTGCAAGCCTCCCTTTTGTAATCTTGTGCACCCGTATGCCCCAGTGAAGGGAAGGGGCCGACTGGCAGATAGGCTGCAAACGAGACTGGGGAAGACAGGTCCCTGATCCAAGCAGAAAGCAGGGCTGCTTAGACAGGCTGCAAACGAGACTGGGGAAGACACGTCCCTGATCCAAGCAGAAAGCAGGGCTGCTTGGGGTCTGTAACTCACACTAGAAACCTTAACGCAAGCAAAATGCCCATTTGTTCAATGGAAGCTACACAGATTTCACAGCTACATGGCAGACCTTGTAACTATCTTTAAACACTGCAATGACTCCTAAAACTGTTTTTGTTCTGAATAGGGCAGAATGTCACCTCCTGGGATGCAGCTTCAGAGGAAGCTGCACGCAGGATGGCGATATTCCTGCAGCCTTACTCCCTGTGGCACTGCAGCCAGACATCTGTCAAACTTTTGTCACAAAACCTCATTTTCTTGGTGAATAATCTAGGAGAAAGTCTCAAAGCCACACCACAGAGACAGAAAGGGAAATAGGTTTGTGCTTCTCCTGTCTGAAGGAAAGCTCGCCTTGTCTGAAAAGTGTCTCAGGCCAATTCCAAAGCAAAACATATGTTCAAACGAAAGGGCCTATTTATTTAAAAATATGTCTTACTGCATGAAAGGCCTTTTTGATGCACTTATATTTGTTTGGCACACTCAATGGCTGATTATTGCCTATGAAATACATTCCAGTGTCTCAGGCTTTGCTTTCATCCAAACCCAACAGTTCTCTAGACCAATAGTTTTAATCTGTGGATTTTCGTTTTGTTTTCTTCTAAAGACTAATTAATTAGCAAAAGGAAAAAAAAAAAAAAAAAAGACTTTAAATTGGTGGGCTGGAATATCTTTGGTTACAAACTCACTTTAAGACACTCAGGTGCTTAAAAAAAGTTTACATTTACAATTGCAAATCAGGAGTCATAGACAAGTAGGACTGGCAGAGGTGCTGGGAGGCCAGCTAGCCCATTCTCTGCCCCATGCAATATCTACCACAGCAATCTCATTTTTCCCCTCAACAATCAAATACGTTTAATACTCTTAAATGTTCATAAATTTGTTTCTTAATGTTTAATATGTCTCTTACTCTAAGGTAAGCTTTGTCCTGCCTACAGACGATACAGAAAAAAAAACCTTTGTTCCCTTCCTTCTTGCTGCAATCTTTTACATGTTTGAAGATCTAAAATGTCCCCATTCCATTTTCTCCTCTCCAAGACTAAACTAGACATCAATCTGTCCTCAAAACATATGCCCTGGACATGGCATTAGGGCAGGGCCACACAGGTCTAGTGACTTAGGCATAGAAAATGCCATCTCTACCAGCTAACAAAGACTCAGCCTGATTCCTGGGGGCCTAACTGCACCTTACAGAAACCACCTCAACAAGAGCAGCTGCTTTGTGAAGCTGTGTTTGTACTCTAGAAGAAGCACAACTTAAGAAATCTTTAAAAATTCCCCCAAAGAATGTCTCCTTACTTTCAAGACCCTGAACTCAGCTGCTCTGAAACCACAGGAATTCACTGCAAGAAAGTTAACCGGTGAGCAGTTACATCCCTAGAGGTAACTCTTCATTCCAAAAGTAAACAGCTTATATAAATCCTCTTGCATGGCAAGGACTGTTGCTTGTTTGTCACTGAATAAACCAAGACACATCCACATCCCTGCTCTTGTGACCTCTCAGCCAAAGCATGGAGCAAGAGAAGAGGTGTTCCAGGTTCCCCCCAGTTCCACTGAAGGCACAGCACCCTGCTTGCCCACACCGAAGCTCCCCAGCATCAGAGAGGGGCATGTGAAAGTACTGCAAGTGGTCCCTGTTTGCCTGTAGACAGGCCAGTGGAAGCACAGTGCTGCTACAGCTTCACAGCAAGCCTTTCACCTTCTTCATGGTATTTGGGCTGCTGACTCAGTTTTTAAAGCATAACCCATGCTTCTGCCCCCCTCTATCCCCATGCTTTCATCCTTTCCTCTCTCTACTCCAAGCAGCTCTGCTCTTTCCCCCTCTGTGATGACAAACAGAGAACCAAGATGGAGATGAACTCACTGATCTTGTCCCTTCAACTCTCACCACTGTCAGTCCTAGCCTCCACCATGGCGCTCCAGCACACCCCTCTGCTCCTGGCTGCAACAAGCTCAGCTACATCACCTCCACCTCTCACCTGCCACCAGCACAGTCACAACAGCTAACCTGCCTCCTCCACCACACAGAGAAAATCTCCAAATCCTTCTGAAGCACACCTCTGCTGGGTGCACAGCCTGGGAAAAAAAAAAAGCTCCTGTACATGAAGGATATAACCAGAGAGCCAAAGTGACAAGTAACCAGGTATTGCAGAGTCTACAATAGCTGCAGCAATGCTTATGTTTTACTTTCTCACATAATTCCTTCAAGATTAGTTTGAAGGCCATTAGCTGTGCTGCTTTACCACAGCCATTGTCACTTGTGCAGAATTAAATCTAAAACCTTTCAGAGCTACAGAGAAAAGTCCCTGACACTGGAGAATTACACCACCTGCAAATGGCAGGTTTCTGTTCCACGCAGCTAATGTATTATAGACTGCATCTTGGAGAAGTCACACTATGATCTACAGGCCAAGAACAATGATAATAAAACAGTCCATAAAAAAACAGTACCAGACAGCACTTCAAACAAGTTTATTAAGAAAAATACTACCATGTGGAAAGACAAATTCAGAGTCTTTATGCGCAAGACTCCCCTGGGTCTCCAGTGCAGACCAGTTTTCTGTCCTATACTAGTTAGGTGCAGAGGGAGACTATCACCTGTACTTGCAGAGGAAGTGCAATCAGAGGTGCGCACTTTTTAGAAGAAAGTTAGGACTATGAAGTGTGAAGAAGTCACCAATCTAAGAAACCAGTTTTGCCCCTAGATTTTACAGTTTGTCACAGGATCCCTTGCAATAACAAGCCACCTAACCAGACATGGAAATACCAGCTTTGACAGAGTCAGGATTTCACTCTTCCCATCTCTTATCTTACTGCATTCACCCAGGGTTTGATCTACCAGGCTGCAGGTATCTCTGGAGACCCACAGCATTCCTAGGAAGTCAAGAGGACATGCTGAGCTGAGACCAGGTCTGAAAAGAATAGGTTAACCAGCAGCCCCACTAAAGTCAGTACAGTAACAACAAGTTCATCTAGGATGGGAACAGACCAGAGTGTGTAAATGACCCTACCCTGAGCAGGAGGGAGGCTTCCTGACCGACCTCAATTATCCATTAGCCTATGATCCAAGCCATGAGGGTAGACCTCCAAGCTCATGGAGAAGAACAACTCCAATGCAAAGTGAAGTGAGCAGATCTTGACAGCAAGCCACATAATTAAAACAACGTACAAGGATTAAGTAGGCCTTCAGCACTGGGCATCCAAGATCAGCACAATGGCGAATACACTGCAGTACCAAAACTGAGAGGAGTTTCTTCCTTCTGCATCCACGCTCAAGAGCAAGAGAAAATGGAAACTTGCACAAGAAAACACTGGGGCCTTCTTCTATCAGCAGAACATTAAACTCAGGTAGCCAGCTTTGCAGACTACTGTGTTCAACCTAGCCATTTCTCCTGCTTTTACCACCACATTTCAGGCTCCCTCTTCTTGCCTGCAGCTCAACTCACCCTTCGTCTTGCCTGCTTCTCCTCCCAAGAAATTGCTGCAGGCCTTTAACACAGCTCAGCTTAAACACTGCACATTGCACTGGCTCCTGTAAACATTGCAAAGGGCACTGCAAGCTCAGGAGAAGAACAGTCTCCAAGCCCAGCTCCACCACAGCCAGCTTCCGATGCTTTTGCCAACCGAGACAGTTTTTTCTGTACAAACCCAGTCAATAATAATTATAATTAGTACTTAGATAGTGCCTTCCAGATATCTGTCCTCACAACAGCCCTGTGAGGGGAGGATTTGCCAAGGAACATGAGGAAAAAAAAAAAAAATGAACGCAGCTGCCTTTTTGTCACCTGGGCATTTAGACAGTCTCAGACATTGGCTCAGATGGCATGCTAATGAAAGCCAGCAGGAACACCTTCAAGAAAGTCTCACCTCCACCAACACCGATTCCAATAGCTGGCTGACAAGCAAAAGATTAGAACAAGAAAAAAAAAACCACAGCTTTGCTCCATGGATATTTAGGAGGGATTCAGAGAAACCTCTCAGCCTACTGGGAAAAACACCTTTAACATTGGCCCATACTAAGCTAAGCTCTTGAAGAGCCAAGCATGAACTGCACAAGCATCACAGTATTTCCTCCCCTCCCTGAGTGCCAGGTGATCATCATGTTTTGGTTGGAATTGCTCAGTGTAAGCCTATCTGGACCACGCATCATGCCAACAAGTAAGCAGGCAGCAGTTTCTGGAAATGGGATACTATCAATCGAATCCTATGAAATACAGCACCTCTTCTCTCAGAGTGCAACACAATCCCAAGGACACAAGTTTAAATAGCTGGATTATCCACAAAGAGGAGAGGATGCCATTGTACCGTCTGCTTTGCAGTGCAGAAAAAAAATAGATGTCCCAAGTTACAGGGAAAAAAAAAAGAGAAGGGAAGGAAACAAAATATTAAAATATCCAGAGGATATCCAAACAAGTTCAGTTTTGCACCCTTGTCCCTTCCCCCTCCCCCAGAAGGAGCCAGCCCTCTGCAACCAGAGGGCTGTGACACCCTGCAAAAGAGGTGGGAAATGTGGACGTACTTTAACAGTACTGAGATCCATGGGGTGTTTGATAATATCGTGATAGTCATGTAATTCCAAGGCCTCTGCATCAACAGGCTTGTAAAAGGGCCATGCATAGGCTGCATGCTTCTTTGAGAGCATCTCTTTGAGAATGCTGTCACAGTACTTGAGGTGCTCAGAGAGTTTGCCCTTCTTCCCTGCATGCTGCGGGACCTCTCCGTCTTCAAGGTCTTTCTTTGGTGGTTTGATGGGCCGGCCGCCGCTCTCCCGTCGAGCGATGATTTTGGCCTGCTTGGGGTCTGAGAGGGGTGTGGGCGACTCGCTTCGGCTGGCAGTGATTGCAGAGGTGGTGGGGGTTGTCGTGTCTGCTTTCCGCTTCACTCCCTTTTTCTGAAACAGCAGATGGACAGGCTTCATGAGTACGTGCCCAGCTCTCGTGCTACACTAGCAGAAACCTAGCACAGTTCACCCTTATTTTTGAGATCTGCCTGTCCCCTGACAGAAAATACAATTACTTCACTGGGATAAATGGGACTTGGGACTAGAGGCTTCAACACGCAATTCAGTGACTACAACATGATGTATTACTATATGTCATCTGAGCCACAGTAACCAGCTATTTGCACGTCTCCAGCCCAACCCCAAACATGATGCAAAATGTGTTAGTTCTATGTATTTCACTGAGATTTAAACTAAGGACTCTTACCTCATTTTTGCCAAGGGAAAGGAGTGCGCCCAGTCGATTACTGCAGCTCAGCTGATGCATCGTGACTTAGTGTCAGTAACTTAACCACATGTTTGAGTCCCCAGTGGCAGGATCAGGCTCTATGTTCTGAACCAAAGCATATTAATCACCAAAGACCCATGAGCCCTCGCTCCCTTGTATTTAGTGGGTGTACTAAGGTAGATCACTTATGGACAAGAGCAAGAATTTAATGATTTTGCCTTAAGCAAATGAAACCTCTCTCGCATAAACTCAAGCTGTGACAATGCAGTCAGCTCTCTCATGCTTCTATGAAGGATTTACTTCTCTAGAGAGAGAGAGAAAGAGGAAAAAGTTCCTCTGAGAAATCTAAGGGAAATCTTAAGCAAATCCCAGGCAGTATTAACTCTGCAGCCTGTATTTGGCAAACTCACTTCTGGGTTCAACTTTGAGTTTGAAAATTAAATTGATTCTCAGAAGCAAGTTATTTGGACAGAAACTAAAGTATGAGACAGGCTTCTGAAGAGGACAGCTTAGCTGTAAGAAGTTCTGACTTACAATTTATCTGACAATTCTCAAGCTATAGGGTTAAATAAGTAAAACAATTCTGCAGCTCTGCTGGCCCACGCAACCTCACAGAGAACACCAGTACTGTTGCAGTTAATTTCACAGTCTAGAAAAAACCCCAGCTTTCTCTAAGCTATGCTTTCATCATTTTTAAAGCAATACATAGCTTTCTAGGAAAATTCCAATTATTTAGAGCAACATTTTAATTTACCCATAAATTAACATAGTAAATAGCAAAACACCAATGGCAACTCCCAGAAGATTACTCGGTAAGGAAGACAGAACTAATGCACCCAAAACCTGCAGGCAACATCCGCCTCCTCCAGCTGGAGTGACAGGCTTGTCTTGAACTGGTTCATAGCAGAGATGAATATTCCTAATGCTGGAGTCTGTAAACCTTAAAGGAACAGTCCCAGTGAAATTGGGGGGTCAGTTACAGAGGGAAGAGATGCTTTGGGCTATATGGTACAAAATGGGGGAAGTCTCCAACAGCCTTCGCGTTATGGAGCATCAGCACTAGCTAAGACCAGGGTCAGATGAGAGCTTGTAACTGCGTTGGAGCAATTACAGATGACATCATTTTAGCTGGGGTGTGGTAAAACTGGCAAAACTTTTCTCAATCCTCTCAAACTCGACAGCAAGCACTTGTCCGAGCACACCCCAAAGGGACAATGATGACCAGAGAGGCAAGGAGTCAATACAAAGAGAAGGAATGTACGTAACCAGAAGTGAGGGGATGAATAGAAAGCACTGCTTAGCAACATTGCCTTCTGAAGAGAAAGGGATGGAGTTCTCCATTTACCTTGACTACCGGTGGCGTAGGAGGCACCACGGGCATTATCGGAGCAGTAGGCGGAGGGGGAGCAGCGGCAGGAGGGGCAGTGACAGGCGGGACATTAGCAGTGATGGTTGGCACAGGGGTGGCAGCAATGACGGGCGTCTGAGACACGGCTGGAGGGACGTTCTGGAACGGGGCCGGCGGGGAGACGGAAGACACGGCCACTGCTTGCTGCGCTCCTTTCAAACGACAAAGTGAAAATGTACTGCAACATACTGATGGTTACAAGTGCTGACAAGACACTGGGAACAAAGTGACACTGGACTGCGCAATCACAGGCTTGGCAAAAGGCTCCCAGTCCAGGGCCACAAGAAGAACACAAAGGACACAGTGCGATTTGCTTGGTGCTGTTACCCAGGGTCAACAAAAAATGAGAAATCACTGACCTAAGTCCTCATACCAGGAGCTTTAGGCCAGCCACATGCAAGCAAAAGACTCCAAGCTTTGCATATTGGGCATGTGTTGCTTTGGGATAGTCTTCATCCCTCATGTGCTCTCAGAGCCACCCTGCACTTAGCAAGAGAGCAGGAGCTCAAGGAGAGGGAACGGAGGGAGACGGTCCTTTTGAACAGCTGCTGCCCTGCACAGACCTCAACCTGGGAGCATCATACATGACAAATGGTAACAACCACTCCCCTACTGCCAGCTGAACACCTAAGAGTCCAAAGCACTTTCGATTTGATACAAGTTACACAGCAAAAGAAACAGAGCTGGCAGTAGAGCTTAAGTCTCTCAATAGCCAGGCAAATGTTTCTTATGCTAGACCTGCACCGTTAAAGAACTGCCTACTAGTGTCATGTTAAGGGGGACAAATCTAGTAACTGATAACCAAAGTTCTGTGTTTTTTATAGCAGTTTTTATCAAAGGATGCTGAAAAGACATCACCACAAATTTCTCTGAGCTTGGATGAAGTTGTAGCTCCACTTGGCACCTGAGATGTGGTAAAACAAAGAGGAACAGTTGACTTTCCCTGAGCAACAGTTAGACCTTGTTTACAGGAAAAAATCTGCAACAGTTTAATTCAGCCCACACAAGCTCCTTTATGAACAGTTTTACCGTGCTTACAGATGTTTTAGTCCTAAATCAATTTAAAATCAACTCTAGGTAAGCTTAGCTAAACATACTTTCTACCAACATGCAATGGTCTACACAGCCTTTTGCAATGGCTTAACAAATCCTTTCTGTTGATCAAACTTTATGATGTTGCAACCATGTGTGCAAAAGAGAAACGTTATACGGTGTTTAGGGGATTGGCAAGATTTGAGTCAAAGTTTGTGCTGTGTCAGACTTCTGCCAGGACCTCAGGTGAGCTGTGGAGACCCAGGTCTAGAAAGGCGTTCTACACCGTGGTCTGTCACTTGCAACAAACTGGCACATCTAACTACCTTGCCTCTTCTTGCCTTGGTTTCTTCTTTGCATACAGAAGAAACAGCATTGCCCTCCCTCACTGAAGCGCTGCATGGATGGTAAGTCACAGCTAGTAAGATGCTTGCGTGACAAATGCAGAGTGGCCTTAAGACAGACAAGCCCTGAAACACTGGGTGAACATTACCCAGACAGCTCGCACTTTCCTCCACTGCTTTAAACATTAGACTATGTGCTCCCTTCCTAGCCTCCTCACCATTTGCAAAGCCAGGCAGCTTGGAAGGTGGATCAGGCCTCAGCAACAGGCTCATTACAGTTACTGTCACTGGACTGGCTTAATACCTGCACTCTGTGTGCCTGCTGATGGCTTGCGACCTTTGCCTTTAGGAACTGGGGGTAATAATTCAACTTCCTCTTGAGGCATCTGGGCAACCTTCTGCAGAAATATCTTCTCCAGGGCTTGAGCCATGAGGACAATGTCATCTGTGGGCTGCAAAAGAAGAATACAAGCCCATGCTGTATCATCCACATATTAGAAGCAAAGAGGTTCAAGATCAGGCTTTGAAATCCCCAATGAACACTGCCCTTCAAATAAACAATGGTATCCAAGCTCCGGCAATAAACAGGCTAGCTCTTCTCCCTCCTTGCATGCTGCCCTCCTGCTCTTCTATTCTAGTTAGCATGCAAGAATTACAGCCTCTAAGTATGCTGCATCCAGAGAGTCATCAGGATTTCCAGTAGGAGCCTGATAACTAGCATCACTGTGGAAGCAGGAAACTAGAACAGATGAGCTGCGCTCCGCTGCTTGCCAGCAGGTCCAAGGGAAGAGTAACACATACTCTGTGGCTCAAACTAATTAATTTATTTCAGTGTGTTCTCCAGAATGGGTCAATGATGACAAACCACCGCAGAAAACATAATACAAAGAATAGAGGCTTTTAATAACCTAACAAAACAGCAAACAAGCCAAACCCAAAACAATAATAAGCAATCTAAAGCTGTGCAACTATGGACTAGACATAGGCAAAGAACAGAGTTATGCTTCCTGAACTGTTCTCTGCTGCTTAGAGATAGTACTTACTGCTAGACAGCTGGTGTAACACATAGCACTAATACCTCACAGAACACTTGCAAAGCACTGCATAAACTGTAGCTCATCTTAAAGAATTCCTAACTGAAAATAAAAGGAGTAAAAACTTGCTACATGACCCCAGAACAGAAGTCTACCTATAATTAAGAGGCCTATTTTGCCATTTTAACTAGTCCGGGGGAAGAAAGAGAGCACAAAGACAGCTTTGTGCATTTCAAGTAATGTGGTTGCAATTAGTGGCATTTCAAATCCTTGCAAGGAGGGCCCGGAGCATAGCAGAGCTGGCCGAGTTCAAAACCTGCACCGTAACAGTTGTAGGTGGGTCTTTTCTAGGCAATGCACCAGCTAAAGGCTTGTCTGAGCTCTTTACCTTGTTATAAATGTAACAATTTGTAAACATGGTGTTGAAATCCTGCATACATTCACTGGCACTCCAGTAATAGTTGTGTTCCAGGCGCTTCTTGATCGTCCCCATGTCCATGGGGTTTTTTATTATTTTGTGATAATCCTGTTGGAAAAACAGGAAAGACATTACATCTCCTGATACACTAAGTGTTGTTCACATCTCCCTTTAGTCCCAGCTTTCTCATTCTCCCTCCCAAAAAACCCCACATCCCCAAATTTTTATGCAAATTGCAAATATCACCTCTGCTTTCATTTATTTTCTAATTTGTAGACTTTTAGTCTATCATTATTATGAACTTGACTACAAAGCACCAGAACTCCTTCCACAACCACCAAACTTCCACAACTCATCCAAATATGTCCTCAGACACACATACAAATGGCTACTTAAGACATTACCAGCTTTTTTAAAAGGACAGCTGTTAATATGTGGAAGAAAAACATGCTTTCTGAGCAGCTCTCCCTGGAAGCTGTTTGCAGCCTCGATACCCCATTACAAGGCCATTTTGGATTGTGCTGCAGAGCGAGAGGGTGTGTCACTTCACAGCTAGACTATCACCACGGCAGCGTGCTTCATGCTTGCATGGGACCAGAAGCTGGGGATGCAGGTCCAGCATCAGCTTTGGCAGGGTGTTTCCTTTAACGCTGGACTGGCTGCAATTTGGGAAGCAGCTTTTCTGCTTCTCGTTTTAAAAGACTGCCTCGGGCACTTACAGAAGTTTACCAGTGCCAGCACTGGCTAAGACTGTGCTAAAAATTTCAGTCTCTCTTTTAAGGGCTTTTCAGTCCTTAAAAAGCTTCCACAAAAGCTAACCAGTTTCCAGGCTGGTCTCAAGCATGTGCAGAGGCTGTGATTAACCTGGAGAGGCTCTAGGCACACAAGGTTATACACTGTAATTTTCTCATTCTGGAGAAAAGCAGCAAGCCTTCTTACTGCACGTGCACACGAAGCCACGTACAGCCACTGGCCACTCTCTCAACCCAACCAGCAAGCATGACCCAAGACACCAATATTTCCAGGTAAGGCATGCTAGGGCAGAGAAGTCAAATCCTGCTGGCCTCTGGGCTTGTGCAGATTTAGGTCACATGTGAACAACAATTATTCTTCCAAGTGACTCCTTTAAATTTTCTGATAATTTGCCATAGAACCACCTTAAAACACCTCACTGAGAAACTAAAGCCACAAAAATAAGACACAGAGGAGCACAGACCTAGAGAAATACTATACAGCTGTTAAAATGTTTTATTCTTTTGGCTAGTGCTTTAAATAGTATCCATCAACAACATTACAGAGTTCAAAAGTCTCCTGATCCAGTCCGTGAAACTGGGTTCTAACCTGCACTTACTGGAGCTCTCTTGACCTTCCATCCTAGAACCATGTTCCCCAAAATCCTACATCTAACTCTCTTGCTCAAAGCAGCCAGAGTTCATTTGTAATGGGCTGCCCAGCTGAGCAGACAGCAGGGAGGACAGGGGGAGTGGTGGTGTCCGTATTTCAGTGAAGCAGGTGGGTAAGGGTATGCCTCCACTCCTGAGTTTTTACACTCAGAGGACCCCTTTGAAGAGGTAAAGAGTGTGTGTATCTGTCCCCTGGAAGAAAGCAGCTTAATAAACTTTGGTAATTTATGAGTAACTGGGCTATCTTGTGCTATCTGGTCTGAGAGAGACCGGTAGATGGGTAAATGCAACTAGCTGTTCTATACTTTCTACTTCCAGTACAGCATTTGAAAACATAGCTTCAAAGTACCCTTGGTAATTAGCTTCTCCTAACACCCTCAACACTGAAGTCAGTGGCAAATCCAGAAAGCCTGTCAAAAACACAAGTTACGTTGAGCCCAATACCAAAGGCTCAGAAAAGTGTGGGGGACAAGGGGTGAAGACCCCTAAAAGTAAAGATGTGAGCTACAAACAAAGCACTACACTTCAGTTGCTCTTAGACAGTTTTCCTGGGTGCTCTTCTCTCACTAAGCGAAAAGCAGTTTTCACCTTCAGAGACCTGCACCTCCTTGCTCTAAGACAGTTTTCCTGGGTGCTCTTCTCTTCTCTCACTAAGCGAGAAGCAGTTTTCACCTTCAGAGACCTGCACCTCTCCAGCTCTGAAAGACATATCTTCCAATTCAGCAAATCTAAGAGAATTCAAGGAAATCCCCAAAAGCAATCTAACCATTCTGATCCAGTGATCAAAAAACTGATCTCACCTACACAAAGCTTCCTAAGAACAAGAATACTGAGCAGAAGATGATAGATACGTACTGGCAAATTCAATTTAATTGCATCAACAGGTTGGTAGAAAGGCCAAGCAAACTGATGCTTCCACAAGGTCTTAACCACAACATTTTGCATATATTGTAATTGGTTGGTCTTCCGGCCAGGTTTATTAGGATTAGTGACCTCCGGAGGTGGTGGATTCACAGGGCCCTGAGGAGCCTGGATTGCCGATGTGACTGTCGACATTTTCCTGCTCTTGCTCTCACTCGCTGTCACGGCAGCAGTAACTGGGAGATTTTCTTTCTTCCTTTATGCTCCCTGAACGGGACTGACATCCCATTTCCAGGGTCCAACCATACAACCTAAATCAAATGAGATTAAGAGGACAGTGTGTAAATACAGATACTTACTTGAAGTAGGCATGTTAAGACACAGAGTTTGAACTCAGGCTCTTTACCCCATCTGCTTTGTTCCCTGCAACACACCATCTTGATGATGAGCACAAGTTCAAGACCAAAGAGACAGTGAAACAGCAACTCCCAAACTCAGTCTGCAGAGAGCCAGTAAGCTTCACAGAGCTAGTTCTTGCTTTACCTCAGAGAGCATCTTCACGCAAATAAACCACATGGGGTAGCATGTGAATATGGTTAGGGAACACAATTAGGATGCAATGCAGAGACTCCCATGAATGTGCTGATCGAAGCTAGTAAATCCATAGCTTGCAGCTCCATGTAAACTTAACCACATTGTCTCTAGACCCATGCTGGCTGGCACTGAGTCAGCTTACAAGTCTCTGCACTGGTGCAACTAAGATGCCATAATCAAGAGTGAACAACAGCTGTCAGAGGACCTTGAAACAGAGAAATGAAAGAAGGGACAGAGGGAGATGCTGTGAACAGTTGTGAATGAAAGGTGTCACCAGAAACATCCTAACTTGAAGTGATCTGCACTTTGAATCTCAGAAATGTCCTACTATGATCCTTACTACACATATCTGACTGGGTCCTCAATTTCGTACAGAAGTCTCAAGATACAGGCTCAGTATAAATAATAACTAATATTATACTTATATCCCATGACCTGGCTAAGAAAGCACTGTCACGCTTTCTCTTAAAGGCACATAGAAAATACAGAAGAATACACAAATTGCATTACTGCATTCTATTTTTTCCCAACAAACTGCCGGGAAAAAAGAGATGGTCTAGTATCACTGTGTCTTGTATACCATATGGTAAACAGCTTTGCCATGTCATTTTCCATAAACATCTGATATTTCAGTTCACATCAGGACTGCTGCTACTCTTCTCATGGTAAACAGACCACAATCACTTTCTGGAGGCAAATTATTTCAAATATGTTTAGAAAGTCACACAAATACTCTCACTGACACATGCCTCTTGGTTGCAGAGAGAAAGAAGAGCAGATATAGAAGCTGCAATAGTACAGGAAGAAGGAGAGAGCAGTAAGACATCCTAGGGAAAAAAACAAAAATCTCTTACTTGGTACAACCTACTGAACATCTAGATTAAATATAGAACATCAACTTACCCTTTGAGTTGACGATTAGATGATGGCAAAAAGTAAACACATAACTAATTTGGGGGAATTTTACAAAAATAGATGTGTATAAACATAAACAGATCTGCAGCAGAGGGGGATGTTTAAATATAGGTCTTCTCAGGCTTGCCCAGGTACCAGAGGTATATGCATTCTGGAGGCTAGCTGCTGCCCCAGCATCTCCATAACTAGGAGAACACTCCAGCACCCCAGTGACATTGTGCCAGAGAACCACACTATAAGGTAGCCAATACTCTGGGTGCCACAGCCATCAGGGACAGAGTGCTTCGGGTGCCACGGCCACTGGGTGTACCTTGTCATGGACCAGTTTGTCTTGGCTCACAGGTGTCCCTGGCTCCAGAAACCACATCCCTGGTTTTTGGGGTGTGGTGGGGTTTTTTTGTTTTGGGTTTTTTTTTGTTTGGTTGGGTTTTTGTTGTTTTTGTTTTTTTGTTTTGGTTTTTTTTTTTTAGTTAATTGTATGGTTTATCTTTTATAGTGCTTCTATGAAAAATGAAATTGTTAAAAACCTAAAACAAATCTAGGCGAGTACCTGTGCCAGTTATGACTCTGCCACCACCCATTCATGAGACCCATTATATTCCAAGGATGCAGAAAAAGAGATGACAGTAGAACTTGCATGTGTCACGCATATGGCACAAATAGAGACCCAGAATTGGGCCTCTGTCCCTATTTTTTGAATACTTAGAGCCAGCTTGGTAGTTCAAAAAGGATTAGTCTCTGTTTCCCCAGCTCTCTCATCTGATCATGCTGGTTGTGCTGCTGTTGGCAGGCAGGGTGATTACAAGCAGCCAAGAAGGATACTGGCATCCTCTGGGCAAGGAATTTCAAAGTTAGGATGTTACTTGGGATTTCAGATGTGGAAGAAAGTGGGAAAGCATTTTCTCCTGATGATCCCTCAACTCAAATCAGCAGCAG
>NW_010307157.1:30235-43304 GCF_000700745.2 Antrostomus carolinensis
AGGCGGGGGAGGAAATAGACAAAGAATTAAGAAGAAGGAAAAAGGTAACTGGGAAGTTTCACTCAAGTCTCCTTCTGGGCAGCTCTCTGCATGGATTTCAGACCCCAAGGCCTTTGAGCAACATCCATCATCCGAGTGTATGCAAGGCTGACTGCAGGCCCCTGGTGAAGCCTTTTGTTTGCTGCCTTCTTGATTAACAAACTGAATCCAACACAAGGATTGACAGGAAATAAAACACCCAGAGAGAGCAATTCCTACTGCTATAAAGCATTTCAGTCACAAGTTTGAAACGATGCAGTGTAACTTAAGTCTTTTGTTTAAATAACCTAGGGTTAAATACAACTATTCTCTTTTCATTTGAATTTCCTGATGTCCTTCTACCTCTCAAACTCCACTTGATAAGGATTTTTTAAAATTAACTTTTATTAAATCCCAGAATTGTAATTTAAAAAACACAGACCTAGCTCCTGCCTCTCCCAAACTCCCTTTCTGACCTTAGCCAAAGCGTTCAGTATCTTCACACCACAGCTCCTCATCTGTGCCAGGTAGATAGCAATAGCTCTCTGGGACACGCACTGCCTCTTCACGTGCACATTTTGATCATCAAGCTTAAACAAGGCTTGTACAGCCCACATAAGAGAGGTATGCAACAGTCATCAGTGACACAACTCAAAGGATTTTCATTAAGAACATTACCAAAAGTAGGAGGGACAGAATCATGACAGCCAGCTCAGCTTGTCCTGACAGCTGATCCTCTTTAACTTGCATGCTCCAACTCATTGGTTATTACAACCAAAAGTGGCTACAAGCCCCAAACCTCTTAGCAGCACTGTCATTTCAGTGCTGGATTCTGCAGCTGAAAGACAGGAATAGCTACCTGGGCTACCTCAGCAGCACTGGAAATATCTGTTCCTGGCAGAAATACAGCTTTAATGCGCATGTGCCTCACTGCACCCTTTTAACCCTTGGTCCATCAGCTTCCTCATCATTTGCTGGGGAAGCTGCTTTGGTATCAGATTATTCCTTAATTTTTAAAACTCTGAATTTGTTTCTACATCTATTCCTTAACTTCTAAAATTTCAAAATAATATTCTTTTTAAAAAAGTAAAAAGCAGGATTATGAGGAATGTGGAAACTGAGGGTACAAATGTTTTGGAGATGTCCAAAAGTATATGACATTGGAGTCAGAGAGGCCACAGCCCTGCCTGAGAAATCTACTGTTGCCAGACCTCATTTATCAAATGAGGAAAGTGAGAGGCATGACCATCTGACATCCGAACTTACCATACAAATCATCCAACATGACACTTAAGTAGACGCACACAAAAAAACAAGCCAGCTTTCACAGACTGTCCCATAACTACAAGTAGAATCAAAATACACAGCTCTAGTCTAAGCTCTTCAGCATCTGAAATTGCATTAATATCAGTAATTGTTTAAACTATTAGGGAGCCCGGCTGTGAACCAGGACATCACTGTACGAGGTACAGTACAAGTCTGGAATGAAGACTGCCAGAACCAGCTTTGGCATAGACATCATGTGCATCTTCCAGTGAGGGCCTAATGTTGGACTTCTTTTAGCTCTGGAGTAATAACTTCTTAAATTTAAATTTTTAAATTACCACTTATCCTTTTCCTCAGACCCGTAGTGTTCAAATACAGAAGCTGTTCTTGATTTTTCTGCCTGCAGAAGTATAGTTTTGATAATACAAATTTAAAGTACACCCTCCTGCTGTCATCCATGAAGTGTACATTGCTTCCCACATTGTGCATTTCTCCTCCCTCTTGCTCATCCAAGTAAGACAATAAGTAAAACCCAAACTCTCAAATAAACCCTGTTTCTCTGGAGTTTAAGTCTGTCTGTTTGTGCTAAGTTGTAACCTTAGTGGGGCATCCAGCAAAGCTATGGGGTTTGGATCATCCCTCAGCCAAACCAGTCATCAAAAAAACCCAGCTAAGTTGGAAGGATTTTTTTTTTTCTTTAAAAAAACCCTTTTCTTTCATTGAGTTGCTTGCATGGGTCAGTCAGTAGAGAGACAGCTGGCATGGAGAACACATGTTAATTCCCTCTACTAGTGGGATAACATTTTACTCAGCTGATGCAGCCCACAGACTGTCTGCAGTGGTAGAGACTATTTTAAAAGAAGCTATAAAGCCCCATGAAAAGTGCACTGTGCCAGTAAGCCTGCTGCTTCAGCTAACGGCTCTGCCACTTCCTTTGGCAGTGCCGAACATCTAATGGATGGCTCACTCCCTTGCTGCTGTTCATGCAGTACAGGATGGTATTTGTTTTGATTGCAAAATTAGAAGGTAGCAAGCGTTATGTTGGCGTGCAAGTCCAACAACTCTTTTTCCCTTGGTATAGTATTTCTGCACGGTTACTTGGATGCTGATCAAAAACTGGCACAATTCCAACCCAGCCAGAAACAGCAATATAAATCTTCCCATCAGGGAAAATTATCAAGTTTAAGAGATGTTCCTTGACCTCATCTTTATCTCTACATGATTGTTTACATTACAGTAGCACATGGAGCCTGTGCAGAGACCAAGGTCCCTCAGTACTCAGCACCCTGCAGACTCACAGTAAGACCCTGTTCCCACCTCAGAGAGCTGGTGCTCACAAAACACACGTTACACGGTGGTCAAGTGACCTGCCCGTGGCCACCCAGAGAGCCTGTGGCAGAGCCAAGAGCAGAACCCTGAACCCTGGGCAGTGCCTAGCCCTGGTTTTGTTAGTCAGCTTGTCAGAGAAACAGCATCTCCGAAGCAGCGCTGCTCACACAGGCGTGAAAGGCAGCAACAGAGCCTGTCTGAAGGTAGGACAGAGCCAGCAGCCAGAACCACGCTGAGACAGCAGGGCAGCTGGAGCAGGCATCCTCACGCTGCTGCTCCCAGCTTTACTCCCCTGCACAGGCTCCTTGCAGCCACCAAAACAGACACTTGGTCCCTTTTTCCCCCCAACAGCAGCAATAGGTGGAAGCTTGTGCCACCATATGCCACTCTCCATCTCAGAGAGGCAGCAGGCCTGTTATCATCTTGCCCAGACTTGCTCACAACTGCAGGAGAAGCTTAGTGCACTGCTACTACCCCTCAACACAACGTTAAAGTCAGGTAAGATTATTAACTGTGGGTTGTACCCATGTCATTCTATGGCTGTAGAAATTAAGGGCTACACCACCACTCCTTCAGGCTCCTCAGAAGGAAACAAAGCTGGTGGATGTCCTTTTCCTCTGACTCTGCCTTCCTTTCCCATCACAGCCCCATATAGGAGCTGAACTTCTGTCAGCTTTCACTACCTATTAACTCCACATCAGCAAGGATGTTCTCTTCAGACTCAAGGAAAATGCAATCTGAGACCAAGACTTGAGGACAGACGAGTTGCTTTATCAGCCAACGCTGCCCTGGCAGACACACACACACCATACACACTATGCCACCTCCTCCAGACCTGGGCATGAAGCATCTGCACTCAGCTTCACTGCAGGAAATGGGAATTTGGCTTGTGAGTGCCTTTATGGCACGCTGCAGCTTTGCACTCTGGAAGTCCATTCAGCTGTCCTCATTGTCTCCCACATCATTAATTCTACACATCAGAAATCTGCTTTTCATGCATATTATTTTGAACACAGCCTCAAAACCACCCTGACACTGGGAGATGTAACTGTCCTTAACTCACTTCTGCATGAGGGAGGGAAAAAGATCACAGAAGATGAAGTCAGTTCCTTGGCTTTTGACTTGGTTAGTTTAATGCTCATCAGATTATGGAGACAGATTTGCCACCCATGCTCCCTCCTTGGCTATAAGAGCAGGTGTTTCCTCAGTAAGGAGCCTGTGGGTCCCAAACCAGTACATAAGAATCAGCCTGAAGTAACTGGTAATTTCAAGGGCCTTCAGTTCTGATACATACTCAGTGCTCCCTGCACATCAGGCTGCTTTAAGGTCTCTCACATCCTGCCTTCAAACTCAGGGGTACCCAAAAGGCACTTTATCTTAACTATAAAAGCACTGGGGATTTTTTTATAAGTGCTATTCTAGGAACCTCAAATAAAATTATGGTCTTTTTGATAATTACAGGTCAGAGTATTTCTCTCTACTAAGTTGCTAATGCCACAGGACACATCTTCTGATCAAGTCAGAGCAAGAATTTAGATGCATGTCACATACCTCCTGCAACACACAAATCATATGGGGCTCAACTGCTTTCTAAAGGCTGCAGTTTCAAGTGCAGGGAGTGATGTTTCACACTATAACAAGTTCATTTTCACAGCCCTGAATCTGCTTTTGAGAACAGTTTAAATAACCATCCTCAGTAATGGATTAGGAATGGTTGATCTTGTTTTGGAATGGGGAGAAGGACAGAATGACCTCTTGACATTTCTTGCAGCCCTACTTACTGTGGTCCTCTGAAAACATAGAGGCAAATTTTAACTCAAGACATGTTGGTTTTGTGCAAGGTCTTGAGTTACACAGTTTTGTTAACAATGCTACATGAGGAAGTAAAAGTAGAAGTGGTAAAGAGCTTACTCTGTGTTGGGTTCCTGACTGGAGAGAGTTCAGCCAGCTTTGAGACCTGACGCTGCAATAAGGATTGGACTGAGATTTCTGAAATAAAGCGAGCTGCACTTGCAAAAAAACTTCTAGGAAGTACTTCAGCAAATTAACTGGGTGACCTATAATGAAAATGTTAACAAACACTTAGTTGCAGCAGTGGAAATAAGCATCTATGAACAGGTTTCAGATTGGCTTGCACATCAACACTCTGGGAAGACAGAGTCAAATAAATCAACAGGATGGGAATAGGTAGGTACTTCACAGGAAACACTAGTGGTTGTGCTCCTCACAAGATATACCAATTATACCTTTGTGGTAATGAAAAAAAAATGTTGGGCTTTTTCAGCCTTCATTTTCATAACAGAGATTTGGCACAGACAGGAAAGTCTTTGGGAGAATCACATGCCTGGGCAGAGTCTGCTCATGCCATTTCTTCCTAGAGGAGAAAGGTGGAGATACAATGAAATTACCTTGCATGACCCACAGGGGTGAACCCAACATCTCAGCATCAGGGGAAAAGCCAGAGAGAAGCCAGACAGCAGGTAGTCCAGGTTTACAGAGAAAGGAGAGAAAGTGATCCTGCTCCTGAGCATATGTTCTCTCTTATCTACTGCACTGCAACACACTGAACGCTTATTTGGCAATTTCTAACACTTACAGGGGTTACTGCTGTCCCTCAAAAGCCCACATGCGGCAGAAGTCCTGCAGCCTTGGACATTAGGCAAAAAGGAAGCACTGGGAAGGTGCTGGCTTGTGGCCAATTACCAGATGAGCTCCCAACATGTCAGGAGCAGGATGGGGGGGGACAGGGGACCGAGGGTAGGCAGGAACATGGCTGAAGGCACTTTGGAAGTATGGTAGAAACCACAACACAGGCAGCAACTGAGTCCTCCTCTGTGATTCAGTAACCACTTCAAGCCCCATCCTGCAAAGTGTTAAACAACTTTCCCCTCTCAGTAAGCTGCAGAGTTCCTGTGGCTCAGTGCCTCTCCACAAAGGGTTTTGCATACTTATCACTGACAAGATACAACTAATTGGTCAATCAAGATAAATCTCCAAGGCTTAGGCAAAGACAGAAAAAACCTCAAGCTCCCCACACGTTTTGGCCCATCAACCTGGGTCAACCCCTTCTCTAGCTGCCCCTTAGGAAGAGATAAAATGACAAAGGTTGGTGCTAGGTATCTGCAGCTGGAGAGTCTATTCAGACTGATCAGACTTGTGGATGCTCCCATTGTTGCAGTTACAATAGCTATGATAGCTGATCTAGTCAATGCTACCCAGCCCTGAAGACACATCACAGCAGGACTGCTGCATGATCCCAGCATGGGATCCCAGATAGAGAAGTCCCATTGTACAAGTGTAAAGTGTGCAAGAGCATGGAGATCTTGTTCTCTTGCATCACGTTTCCTAAAGCATCACAAAAATAAATTGCAGCCTAATTAAGAAGGGGAATCTCCACGTTCACAAAAAAGTTGGCCAAGGAGGGGAAAAACATCTGATGATCCCAAATTCAAACCTTGCTGATGGACACAGCAAAAGACTACAGACTCAGCCACAATTTCTTCAGACTGGCCAATTCTGTAAATTCAGAATCAGAATACATGCTGTCTACTGGATACTGCGTTTGTTATTCTACCTCTCAATGCTTCTGGTATTATTATCCCTTTAAACTTCACAGATGGACAGAATCTACTGTTCCACCTCTACTCACCTTTGCTCATGCATTCAAGCCCATACCTGAAGACCAATCAGAACTACAAATCCATTTGCTCACTTGGGTTTGAACCACAGTCACCCTTTATGAGCATCCTCCATGTCAGCATTCCCAGTTGTAAGTGGGAGACTGAAACTATAAAAGCTCGATGACAGGCTCAGTGGCAGGGGATCCTGGGATTTCTGCTTGCCCAGCCATCAGGCAATACTGCCACAGCACCCAAGGAGCAAAGGGGGGAAATCTCACTTGCTGAGAGCTGCCAAGAAGAAAACATACATCTATAAGTCCAGGAGCAACAGGTCCGTCCCAGACACACCACCAAAGTGACAAGCAAGCTGGCTGAAGCTGTTAATCACTTCAGTACTGGATGATGCTGAACAGTCTTAACCTGATACTCAGTGGCTTCAAACGGAGTCAGCCTAGGGTTCCTTTCACTTACTTTCCTTCAGGAAGCAAAACTGGTGGAAAGAAACAGGTACAAATACTACTGAGCAGAGAAACTGGAAGAAGAAACAGGTAGCTAACCTACACCCTGTGGGAGAAAGCAAAAACAGAGAAAATTAGAAAAAGAAAGGAGGAATGAATAGAGTGAGGAGATAGGAAGTTAAAGCTTCGCATTTCATGAGGATTGAAAATGTGATTGATCACAAACTGCTGGAAATGCTGCATCATACACACCCACTCTACTTTTCCTGAACTACAGACTGAAGCAGGGGGAGAGAAGCCCTGGTGTGGTTCATCCATGCTTGGTCACCATTACCACTGCCATGCAGCAACACACAGGAAGACCACCGGGCACCAGACACTGTATGAGGACAGCTGGAGGAGACGCCAGCCTCTGCTCATGATCAGGCACTGCAAGTGGCACAGGAAGATGGAATAAAAGTGGGAGCCTGACTGATTGCTAGGGCAATGAATTGACAGGCTAAATGCCTCAACTTAACTGTGTTTCATCAAGATGTGCCTAAACACCAACTGCACTATGACCAGGAGGCTCTATCGTCTGACTAGGACCAAGCACACTGCAGCATGCACAGAGTTTCTGCCCTAGAGAGTGAGCAGTCTAGACAGGCCAGGAAAGAGGCACAAATTGGCAAGATGTCTTTTAGAGTCTTAAAAAGTAAAATTAAAAAAAAAAAATAAAATCACAGCACAGGTCAGTACCACAACCCACCTTCTTCAAGACCCAAGACCTTGTCTCCTTTACAGCCTGCCCTTCCAAAGCATGATTTATCCAACATGATGCCAATTTCAGGCCAGCAAACCGTATTTCAGTTAAATTATTCAAACACACACACACAAAACCCATACTCTGGCACTGACCCAAGTTTCAGATTATACATGCCTAACAGAAGTATTTAGGCACTCTCATTAAAGCATAATGTGGCAACACCTGCACAGGCTTCCAAACTCCTAATGGGATTATTGTACGTACACACCCTCACAGGGTTCTCCTTCTGCTTTTTAAAAGATGTGATCTGCACAGTTAAACATTTGTGTTCTGTAAAAAAGTCTGTCCTTCCTTTTTTTCACCAGCATATGGTGCTCTGTGCACTTTTACAGTATAAGAAAAAAAAAACAAACCCTCAAACTCATTCAGTTTGATTCAGCATACAATGAATAAATTACACATAATTTTCCCACAACAGATTCTGTCATGATTGTTTCTTTTTCTGCACTTTGATTTCCAAAAAAAGAGAGATTATTGGACACAAAGCATTTTGAGGAAAAGTCAAAAAACAAAACCAAAAAAACCAAGAGCTTGAATATTTCCCTGCTGGGCAGAGCATCTCCAAGCTTCTGCTACACCTGCAAAGAATTACAAACAAAAAAAGACAGCTACAAAACAGGATGCTGACACCTCAGCTTAGTTCTTGACACCGCATGCTGTAGGCTTGTCAGTCTCCACTTGTGAAATGGAGATATGAATATTTCTACTACCATCTACAATTAAAGTCATTAGTCTTTTCCCATGCATTTATACATTAATTCCTTCTCAGTGTTAGGGTTATATAAAATTTTAAGGGAAAAAAGCAAACATGCAGAGGAACCTATATTTACAAGGTGTTCAAATACCATAACTTAGGTTTCTGGAAACACTTAAGAGTCCTTTACTAAGTACAACATTAATTGTCATTTGAAGACACTGCAAAGCTAAAACTGCCACCTACTTTATCCCTTTCCCCATAGTGCAGCACTCTTTAAACACATTTTTAAATGATAAAGTACAACACCCAAAATGTGCTTCATGACACCTCTCAGGGAGGCAGGTTTAGATACAGCCAAATTCCACTTCCAGCTGAATTTAAGAGACTACATGTAACAGGAAGATTAGCTCCTCTTAATGAAACCAAGTACAAGAAGTATTCTAAGTAAAGTTAAAAAATACAGAAACCTTGCAAACAGCATTCAATTCCTATGTATTACCTATGTAAAGGATTGCTTTCTGCGCTGTGTACTTCCACTGCAATTCTCCTTTACATCACCAGTACCACATGGCCATTTATCAGCTTTATTAATATCATTTACAAGTGCTACAGATGTTATCCTTACAGGCAGCTCCACATGAACATCAACAGAGAAGACAGACTTCTAATAAACAGACACAGATCCCTATGTTAACTTCTCAGAGGCATTTCACAGTACACAGCAGAACCATCAAAGTGATTCATTAGAGAAAAGACTTTCTTTCATGAACAGACCTCCCTTGCGCACTTCTTATGCTCCAACACTTTCTCCTACTCAATTTTTAAATATTAAAATGATTAAAGTTACTATTTTGTAAAAGAACAGATTTGGTTTACGGCAAAAAGCATTACAAGTGTAGTAAGAACAGATGAGCTGCCACTGGTTTAAATCACACCCTGAGTTTACAGCTACAGCACTGCAAGTTTCCCATGCAAAGTCTACCTAAATCAATAAATGACAATCAAGTCAGTTTAAAGGGATGAACAATGACATGAAAGTGATTGAATTACCATGACATAAATATACTACTTGTTAGCTGAGCCACAGTAACATTACACTTGGTAATGAGGCAGAGTAAGTACACCCACCCACCAAGGTAATTATTGCAGCTTAGCCAAGAGACCAGTAGTAGCTTGTTATGCTGCTGTCACCCTCCCATTTATGACCACTCATCCCCTATGCACGTTCCCCTAAACAGGTTACACCAACTTAGCTTTATATGTTTCCAAACCAATTTAAGTGACTTGTCTTTGAACAAGCATGTTGTTCCAGAATAACTCAATGTGTTAACTTAAAGCAAACATAGCTAGACAAGTGCAAAAGGCTGGATGTGGTCCACTATTTCAGATGAAAAGTGCCTCATGGATTTTGCTAAGGTTGGGTAGATCCTTAAATTTGCTCAGCTATGCAAGGAATCTGCAGGTCAGTGAAGGTGTGACGAAACTGCAATAGCTAAGCTGTTGCTGCTCCCTGAGAGGGCACTAAAACAGTCTCCACTGCTGAAATTTATGCATCTAATTTAAAGTCCCAAACAATCTGCAGGAAAGGAAAAAATCTGGATCCTACACAGGGAACAGAGGCTGCTGATACAGGGGAAGGTGATCCCTGCTGCCCAACACTCCCAAGGGAGGAAGGTGGTCTCCCTCTGCACACCCAGAGGAACACTGCTCTCTCCACAAAGCACTCGGGGAGGACAGGCAGGCTCCTAACAGGAGGAGCTAATCTGCCCCACACACAGCTCCTGCTGAGAGCACCCATGGCTTAGTTTCCTGTGCAGTGAGAACAGACAAGCCCTAAGCCTCTCCTAAAGCTCCTGCATATGGATGAAGTTCAAGTCAAATGACAGTGTGGACACAAGTATCCTAATTTATTCCCATGTGACTTATTCCTGCCCAGGAACGGAACACACTTACAGCAAACCAGCTGATCCATAGTACCCACACTCAAACAAACACTCCAGCAAAAACTTAGATGAGTGTACCCTCTTTCATGTGGCATTTTGAGGAACTACACTTTACAGCTATTTCACAGACCCTAAACACAACTGTAACGCCAAGAGAAAAGCTGCAAAAAGGCAATGGTTTGTGACAAGGAACATCATTCTCCATTATACCCACACACAACTCTTGCACATGCCGTACAGAACACACATGTTCAGTGTACCAGCTTGGTCCAGCACAGTTCCTAAACCAGCCCTGGTGAGCAGAAAGGCTGCTACATCCTATGTCCCCTCACAGCAAAACAGCACAGTACTGCAAGCTCCCCACATGCTTGTAGCCAAACCTATTGACCAGTCTTAGAAAACAGATTTATCTCAGCACGGTCATATTAGTGGTTGTGAGAAAATGAGATCCTCAACCAGGCCCTCTCCACAGTGTTACACAAGGATAAGTTGAGCAGACAAAGTTACATGAGGAGAAATGTGCCTTTTCTTCAATAGCGTTGGGTTTGGTTATGACAGGTGTCAGTCTCACGACGTACATCTCTGCTTGTAGATGAATGTCAGTGCATTAAGTTCTCTGCAAGGATATCAGTAAAGTGTTCCAGGTGTAAACTTCAAAAGTGGAACAGCTCTCAAGGCCAGGAAGGAAAACTGCCATCCTTTTCTGGCTCTCTTTTTAAAGGAAAGAACGGAGCAAACGGGATCATCCCCCACTGTCAATCAGAACTGAGTCTAACTCTCAAAGTCTGAGGCTAAATGGAATCAGTTCAGACAAGGTATTTTGTTCCAGACTGGTCCCCCATGCACAGAAATTTCTCCCCAGATTGCCTTTGCTACACCTGTTGCATTGCTGGTGGAGAGGATAATGGCAAGACCTAGTCCCAGCAAAGTAGTGAGACAAACAAATCTCTACCCATGTTATTCATGTTGCTGAAACACTTCCAGAAGTGATGGTGTCTTCTTACCAGACTCAAGCTTGAAAGAGTCTGAGGCCTGGAAAGGTACAAAGGGAATCCAAAAGAGGCAGGTGTTTCTTCACTCGGTTATCTTATAAGTAAGAATGGAAAAAGGAATAAGTACTAGTAGAGAAAGGGCATTACGGTGAATTTCCACATTGCTCTCCAGGAGAATTTAAATCCTTCCAATGTTGGCTTTAGCAACAAGCGGGTTAAAGAGTTAGTGTGCCACAAAGTTGTTCACCTCCAGCAAGCACTAATGATTGACAAAAACACATCAATGTTGCAGTAAGATACTGTGGAATGAAAAGCTCAAGAAACACACATCCTTCCAAATGTCCTGACAGCTCACTGAGCAGCAGAGCAAACAATGGCTCCTTCCTAATTCCCAGAACTCTCTTGCTTACAATGGTGTTCGGGGTTATTACTGGAAAATAATGTGGCAATTAAAAAAAAACAAAACAAAACCAACAATAAAACAAGAACAACAACAGAACAAAAGCAACACACAAAACAAAACATACGGCTCATGGTAATGATTGGGAAACCCACTGCAGATTAATGAATTTTGCAAATTAGCAAAGAAGGAACAACCAGGATTAAAGAGAAACAATCAACAACACTGAGATGCAAAACGCTCTTTGTTCATTTATTTAGCAAAGTGTAGTTCTGTCTGCACTGAAAGTACCTGATAGCTTACCAAAGCAGACAGAGAGTAATATATTTTGTAAAAGTAATTAAGCCTTTGAAACATGAGACATCACTACATCACTCAGCTGCTGCCAAGGAGAGGGATCCGACTGAGTTGTTTGTGCTGTCAATGAGAGCGATCAGGCTCCCAAATTACTCCAGGGAGAAGGAGTGAGAGATTCTAGGAGTGCAGCAGCAGCGCTTGGCTGGAAACCAACAACCCACTGCACAACTGCCTCCTCCCCCAAAGTTAAGAGGTAAATATTAAACAGCATCTTTCAGAACTCATACCAATTAAAAGATGTATCTGTAAAAACTACGGGAAGCCCCAGCCTTCACCAGGGCAAACTGCTTTATCTGTGGGCACTGCCTTCAGCTCCCTGAGGCTCCGCAGGGGAAGAGATCCCAGGTCAGGCAGGATGGATCCCTGGCCTGCAGACGTGGTTTGGGGATAGCAAGAACCTCCATTAGAGTCCTCACCATCCCAGGAGAGGACTGAAGGATAATGTTTTAAGCACACAGTTCTTAACTCAGGAAAGAAGCATTTTGCAAGATATTAAGAACTCTGATTTAAGTAATTGTACCCCGTGCAGTTAAAACAGTGCAAGGAAACAGCCAGCTATGAAGCCCACTGAGATACTTGAGTTTGCAGACACTGACTAACAAAACCAGCCTTCTTAACAGACAGAAAAAGAGCACTGCTGCCTAGCACACTTACTGAGCTGGAACATCAGACTTCTTCAATACGCTTTTCTTCTAAATATTTTTTAAACGACAAGAATTAAAGTTGGGTTTTTTTTAAGCACCTCAGTGCTTAAATGACAGAAGTTTTATTTCCAGAAGCAATGGAGCCTAGTTTTTATTTGAAGTTAATAGAACTAACGCTCCAAAGTCAGTTTTGAGACTAAACCTCAGACACTTTACATTGCACACACATTCTTTCTTAATTTAAACTCTGCAAGTATAGGTCACTAAAATGCCCTTCATTGGAACAGCTACTGTCTCAGCACTGAACACTTTATAGGCAGTGAGTACAGAAGACAATATTGCAATCAAGCTTATGCTGAACATTCAATAAGACTGTTACCCTCTGCCCAACCCTTTTATTAAGCATTGTCTCAAAGCACTAAACACATGCATGAGTGAATATTTTTAACCAGTGTGGACTAAAGAGAAAGAAATATACGATCTTAGCATTTATTCTTTCAAAAACAGAAGTCTTTGAGGTCAGGAGTTAACTCTGTTTCA
>NW_010307157.1:43326-44613 GCF_000700745.2 Antrostomus carolinensis
CTAAACTTCTGTGCTAACAAAATAAGACACACAGTAGTCTGCTAGTGCTGTGATCTGCAGATGAGGAGGCAGGATTTCACATTTACAGTACACTCAAGCAGTTGAGTAGTTGTAAGTAATACAGATCAGTTTTGTGGGTTTTTTTTTCGCTTGTAAAGCAACAAGACTGCGTTGGGGATTTCTTGTTTGTTTTGATTGATGCATATTTATTCTGCACTTCTCACCCATATACTTCCGCACATATGGTAGTCACCAAGACCTCTAATATTTTGACTTATCACTGTGTGAATTAAAAAACAAAGAGTTTTAGCTTTAAACCTAAACTTCCAGTTTAATTTAGAGGCACCCCCTCAGCACACTCACATATACTGCATGCACTAAAAATACTAACAAGCATATTAAAAAAACCAAACCACTTCTCTAGTCCCAGCAAGGAACAGCAGGTGTGCTTTCCCAATTGTGTTACCACCTAATCTGTTTACTACTGTCAGGGAACTTAAGATGTAAAAGAAAAAAAAAAATAATATATATAAACATTCAAAGTACTAGTGAAGCCATCATATTTGCTTATCCAAAAAAGTTTATTTTAGTAACTTTTGATTCCTGAAGATATCAACAGAAAGGTATATCCATACTACAGAAACATCACAGAACATTTAGTGTGAACCTTACCAAACGCATGCTCCATGTTGTCAAAAGTCATTTCTGTAGGAAACGCATTTCCTATTAACACCCTGCAAGGCTGAACTATGGAGCTTACAGACACGCACAGATCTGCGACCTGAACACTACAGCTTTGTTTGAAAGTGAAACCAAGCAGGCTACAAACAATGCTCTATCCCCAGCGCCCTGGGAGGTGCAAAAAGCAAACGAATTAGTATAAACGGAGGAAAAGTACGACTGAGTTTTGAAGTTTTATATTTTATTATCGGCAGCATTATTTATAGCGTGACACTTCTACATATAAATCTGGGATCTGCGTTTCTTTTTACACCTATAAAGCATATCGAGTTTAGGCAACAAACCCTTAGTTTCCATTTATTTGCGAAAGTTCGGTAAACAAATATTTACACAAGCAAAGCAGCTGTATATATACACAAATACAGGCATACGGACACCACACGAAAACACGCACTTTTCAGCCCATCATCTGCAGCCAGCTCAGACCTTTTTGCAGCTCACAAGCCAGCGACCCAGGCAGTGGCGAAGGCAGAGGGAAATGGCCGGGAGCAGCCCGCAGCTCGCCCAGGGTGCGGGGCCACAGCCGAGCCCCGCCGCTTGCTGCCG
>NW_010307157.1:44628-44874 GCF_000700745.2 Antrostomus carolinensis
CCGCCGGAGCCCCGCCCCGCCGGGATCGGGGGCTGGCTGCTGCCTAGTCCCGTCCCCCCCACCGGTTTGGGTTTTGTTTGTTTGTTTTTTTTTCCTTTTTAGCTTCTCCCCCCTCTTTTTTTTTTCTTTCTTTTTTTTTTTCTTGTTTTTAAGGGCGCCTGGAGCCCTCCTTTTCCTCGCCCCTAATTTTCCCCTTCAAAAGATGGCGGGCAGAGAGAGCGAGAGAGGGAAAGCGAGAGAGAGAGG
>NW_010307158.1:0-209 GCF_000700745.2 Antrostomus carolinensis
CCCACGGGGCAGTGTGGAGGAGAAGCGGATCCTGGGCGGGAGTGGACTGAGTTAGTGGCCGCGAGTGCCTGGCTAGGATCCCCCTGGAAAAGGGGTGATAATCCAGCGTGTACGGAGACCTTCACCCTGCCCGGTTGTTGCAGGTGACCGGTGGCTTTCCGCCGGTGCCGGCTTGTATTCCCTATGCGAACTCCCGGGGATTTGCAGCC
>NW_010307158.1:346-599 GCF_000700745.2 Antrostomus carolinensis
TCCCCCCACCCCGTTTCCCATGTGGCGCTAATTGAGCGAGTTTAGCACCTGTTCTCCTGACAAAACATTTTTCAATAAGCCCTTTGTTTGGTCTGCAAAGTCCCCTCCGACTGACTTTCTCCCCCCACCTCTTTCCTTAGCGTGGCCCTACCACTCGAGCGTAGCTCCCATTCTCCCCGCAGGCTGCACCTCTCCTTCCCCCATGTTCAGGTCTGACCTTGCTCTAACCGGATTGCCCGTGCCCACAATGGTG
>NW_010307158.1:748-6247 GCF_000700745.2 Antrostomus carolinensis
GCTTGCACGGCTCCTGTGTCCGCTACTCTCTGTTACTTTATTTTGGAGGTTTGCTGGAGGTGCGGGGACTCGGCCCCACTTGTCGCGGCCGCCCTCCGTCAGGCTGAGGGACCAGCCGTCACCTCTGCTCGTTGCAGGGGGCTTTGCCCGTGCCCGACTTGTCGGGGGGTCCTGCCCGGGAAAAGACGGGTCTGCTCGTCCCCGCGTTGTGTGTGTGGGAAGTGAGGTGGGTTTGTTCCCTTCTGCCTAGCACTGAGGAGAAGATACCTAGTCTGAGCAGCCAGGCAGCTCAGCGTGCCTTCCCCCTCTGTACGGCCCTTTAGATACAGGTGTAATTTGCTGGAGTAGTAAAACTCATTTTTTTTTATATTAAAAACCCCCTACAAAACAATACTGAACAAAAACCTGAATAAGGTAGTTTTATTGTTGTTAATTGAAGTCTTCAAGACTGAAATATCTCGCCTGTATTTGCAAAGTCTCGAAGACAACTTTGGTAATATGGTTTAGTAGCTACATAGGACTTAAGTCTCTGGTTTTCACACAAGTGATATTTGATAAAGTAGCAATGCCTGATTAATTGAGTATTTCGCAACACGTATGTGTGTATTTTCTTGAAATGTAAAAGGCTTCTGTTTTTTTTGTGCTAAGAAACCCTCCACGCCATTTGTCTTTGTATTTATCTCTGCCTTGATGGCCAATGTTAAATTAAACTGAGGGAGTCTAGAAAATGTGCCAGTGACTGGGAACCTGTTCTGTTCCAGAAACAGATACTAGAGTAGTAGCTGGAGCTTCAATTTTGCTTTTTCCTTTTAATCCCATGGATTCTGAATCTTGACATTACATTCAGTTTTCCTTCTCTCTCTGTTTCCTGGCCTTTTAGAACTGTTATATTTGAGGTCATAATTTTAAGAGTGACCTTTGAATCTATTTTATAGCTATTATGCGTAAATCATTCTGTTTCAAATACAGAATTGGTAATTCTATATACTATTTAAAAAGGGATATTACTTAATTGGAGAGAATTGTAGATATTTGAAGTCTTTGCTGTGATATATTGAGAGCATTTACAACTATAGACACATACAAATGACCTTGAAACTGCTAAGGAATCTTATGACACTTACTAAAATCTGGCAAAGCACATCTTTAATGCCACCTTCAAATGTCTTATGGCTGTACCTGAATGGATATTTCTGCTCAGCAATAGCTGTCTTAATTTTGTATGTTTTTATTCTGGTGGAGTGGTTGATCCTTTCTGTATTCGGTAGAGATTTTTTAATTGCTTTAGTCTTTGTGATGGATATCTCTTCAGTATATTCATATTTGCATAAATATCCTTCCTATTACTGGCTTAATCATAGTAATATAGTATTTCTGCAAGTAAATTTATTGTGACTTTCCCATACTAATGTGAACATCATTTTTCATTCTTCTCCCTGGATTCATTTTAAACACTTGTATTTTAGTGAGAAGGGAAGATCCTTTTATAAGTGTGGTCATTTTTTTGTTGTCATTGATTTATTTATTTTTTTCTTCAAAAATTGTGAACTACCACACTTCAGATTTACCTCAGTGATCCAGGTATAGTGAGTTAAAATTGTTTTAAACAGCTGATACTAGAACTGGAGTATCTACTTTAAAAAAAAAAAAAAAAAGACAAAATCTTTCAGGTTATTTCCCAGGTTTTTGGTTGGCAATATTCAAGCTACAGTGAAGCCTTAGGCAGAATTCTATTGAAGCCCCTATAATGCTAAGCTAGATTTTTTGGGGGACAAACCTAAGCTTGCTTTATTTGGAGCTAAGTAGGAAAAGGATGATGTGATCTAGTGTTGCAGAAGCCTAAGGAATACTTCAGCTTTCCTTTGCGTCTTAAAATAAGTCAGTGCCATTGCTGAGGTGGACTATGTAGGTAAAAATAGTACAAGGATGCAAGCGCAAGCTCCTTCCTAGTAACATTGAGGCTGAAATTGTGCTTTTATAGGTAAAACTCTAATGTCTTACACCGTAATGGCTTTTGATTGTATTTGTTGCCACTGATGTTCTTCATAGCAATAAAACTGACTGTTAGGTAATGGATAAGCTCAATTTGTGATTGGTATACATTCCAATCTTGCTTTAAAGCCATCTTTGCTTTTGCTGTAATGCTTTTCTAATAGATGCTAGTATCTGTAGAGGACAGTGACTGTTACCAGCTGTTCCTAAGACTTTAAAATTGAGAGAATGTTGCCTTTCTGCTCAGAGCTTTCTTTTCCTGACAGACCCAAAATAAATTGAAAAATCGCAATACTATCAAGCATGGTTAGCTGATGGTGCTTTGGGTTTTGACATCTGTAGTTGCAGTTCTGAAGGAAGCCACTACATGCTTTTTGATCTGTTGTCTGTATAAATCTACATAACATGACTTAGTCAAAGGGATTAGTTCTGGAGAAGCTAGTATAACAGTATAGCTTTTAGCTACTACAACCAGTGGGACAGATCAATATGTTCTGTTGCCTAATTCTTGTTGTTGAAATTTAAAAAATCATCCTGAGTTTCTGGTGGCAAAATAACACAAAGAGGCAGGCTCCTTGATCGATTCCCACTGAAGCTCAGAGAAACTGCCAATATCGAGCAAGCTGCTTTTGCCCAGAGCATCTAATATTTTGCCATTGAACAACTAAATATCGTGCTAAATTTGACAGAAGCTGTGGTTGGAGAACAGCTAATTGTTGGTCTTCCCTGTATTTGGAAGTGCTTGCTGTTTTGCACAGACTTTTTGGCATACAGCTCTGCAGAAAGTAGACCTTAGAAAGATGGCCTCAGTGAAACACTTGGCTTTCAGGTTTTTTTGTAAGGAGTGCAGTTTTTCGGCTTTAAAACTGAGTAAAATAGTTACAAACAACTTATGGCAGAAATCTTAAGAAAAGCATTCTTTGTAAGAAACTTACTTTAAAATTATAAACCCACATCAAGTTTTTGAAATAGCTTACGTTCTAATTCTGACCTCGCTGGCAAAATACCTGAAGTTTTAGGAGCAGTAATTATATAATGATAGAAATTGTAGTGGGAAGGTTTTACTCGCATATATGTGAAAAATGCAAATTGGGAACAAGCTGAAGCTTTCCAGATGGAGCTTCAACTAGTGTCACACTGTTTTCTGTTCTGTTTGAGCCACTGTTCCTCGTGGTACTCCAGTACTTAAGCAACGGGGGTTTTATTTTGTTTTGATAGTCATAGTAAGCCTGGACATAATGCGAGTTTGGAAAAAGCTATAGTTCCCTAATAGAAGGTCAAGGTGAATGTTAGATGTTTAAATGTCTTAGCAATTCTTCACTGTTCTGAGTATACCAGCCTAGGATCAGAAGGTGGATCATTCTAGGCAGTCGAAGGCTTCACTTCATAAAACATTTGTGATACTGATTCTCCATTCCCTCATACGGGCCTGACATTGCTGGTGACTCAGATGGTGCTGCTGCACAAACAGATGCTTAGACTAGATGAGGCCGTAAGATGTTGCGAGCATGAATATCTTTCGTTTGCTGTGTTTAGCAAAAAAAAAGGTATATCCCAGTAAATCTGCAGTATTTGACCAAATGACTCAGAAGCTTATAAAATCCCAAAGTGCTGAGGACACTGTAGGATGTCTTAAGGACTCCAGATGCTTCCTCTCGTTTTTGGCTGAGCATGGAGTAGATTTAGAAAATGTTATATGCTGGACAATTAATGAATTACTAGAATTTAATGTAAAATATGTATATATATTTCCACGAATATTTAATACCTGAGTACTGGTAAAACAGGGAAAACTGAAACATTCAAATGCTTTGTAAAACAGTCCACACAGAGGCAGGAAAGGCTGTGCAAGGTGTCCTGGAATACTTGTTATGATGTATTGAGCAGCCTTTCTGTAGGTCTGTGCTAGCTGCATTTGCTTTCAGACTCCTCTGGGTGTTTTTTTTTTTAACCAAGTACTTACTCACATTTAACTGAATAAACTTTATGTATTTTTATGGCGTAAAACCACCATTACATGATTGCTGGAGTGCTGATGTTCTTCTATAATTTAAATCTTAATGACAGAAAGGAAATTAGTAAGATTTGTTTTACAGAATCAATGAACAGAGTTAACTTCCATGAAATTCAAATTTTTACTTGTAGACAGATGTCTTGGTCACTTTAAGTTATCAGGGTTGAGAGAAAGACATACAGCTGTGGAAAGGGAAAAGTCATGTAAATTTAACTTCTGTACCAGTAATGTCCCTGCTTCTTACCTTACTGATAATATTTTTCAATACTATTATATATTTTTCAGAAGCAGAGTTATGGTCAGAAGGGGTACTTGGAGTCAGCTTCCCTTTGGCTTTTCTTTAGTTGCCTGTTGTTTCTTATTATATTGATTTGCTGAAGATTTCTGCCATATTACCTGGAGTGAGGCAGGATGGAAGAAAATAGGTGGATACTCCTTGTGCCATGTCCGCCTGACTGAATTGCTGGGATGAGGTAGTGCTTCCAGTGGGTTTTGCAGATGTCTCAAGCTGTACCTACATGCCATGGGGCTTCAACATATGAAAGGGGCCCCGTAGGCTGGCCTTGTCTTTAATTTCAGGGTGAGTAGTGGATACATTCCAAGCATTAATGTTCATGGTATCTAAATTGAGTTTGGTAGAGACAGTGTGTGCTTTTGAGTGTCTTGAAGTTAGAGCAGCATGTTTCTCTCTGTATACTGGGATTTGGACAGTCAACTTTGTGTGCAGGGGCTATAGGGTTTTGTTTCTGTGTAATGATATGGGAAGCTTACTGTTAATGTACCTTAATGCGGATAAAAACAGCTAAGGATTTCCTGGTTATGTCTGTTAGTAATGAGGTTATAAAGTGCCTTCAAGAAATGGAGTTCCCTGTTTTAGGCTTGCTGCAGTGGATGTAAAAAATGAGAAATGAAATACCTGAACACCAGAAAAAGGGAAAGGGTTTGTCTGCCTAGTATTTAGACTTGGCATCATGAGCTTGGCACTTCTTGTTTTGTAAATGTTTGTGATATGTGATTTTTAGGTTCCCTACCAAAGTGGAGTGCTCTGCTACTTCTTATCTGTGATTAATTTCAATATTTTCAGGCTATCTGTGAATAACATTCTTGAAGTTATGGTCTTCTCCCTTACATGCTGCAGAACAGGTGTGCTTGGACTCACGCAGCACCTTTGGAGAAGGGTGTGCTGAATGGTCACATAGCTTTTGATAGCTTGTGCAGCCAGAGGAGCATGAATGCACTTCTATACCTACAGAAATAGTTAAGGTTCCTGTCGCACTGCTCAGGTGACCCTGGGAGAAGCGCATGCAAGGTGGGGAGGAGGAGGTCCTTTGCCTAGTAAAGGAGTGTTTCTGATGGGGAAGCTGAGTGCAGGAGAGAGTAGAAATTTTGGACTTTGTGGCAGAGGAAGAGACTGTTAGGGGGTATTTGGACTTCTGAATTTGCTCTGAGCCATATTCGTGCATAGCCATTACACCAAAAAGGGTAATAGCAGG
>NW_010307158.1:6276-12371 GCF_000700745.2 Antrostomus carolinensis
CCATTTTATTATTGTAATGGAGTCCTTGTTTCAGTGCCATCCATTTTGTTTGTCCTCTTGAAATGCCAGGAAATGAATTCTGTGACCTCTGTTCCTATTCGTCTGTTAGCATTAAATTTTATATGCATCAGCCCAGTCTAAAGGCAGAGCAACATCTTGGGATTTCTTTACTTTTTCTATATCTACTCTCCATATCCATTCCTGAACCAGCAAATATGACTAGTTAAAGGTAAGAGGTGAACACCTTTGCTTGTGCATCACAGTTGATTTAAGAAGGGCTTCTAAATTTAAATCCTAGGATCCTAATACCTGTGATAATTGTACTTAAGGATATTATTTTTATCTCTAGAAACATGCTTAGAAATCTCATCAGGCTTCCTGCTGTGGTTCCTTTCTACCCAAATATGCATTAAAAGCTGCTTTTTGTTTCCAAAAGAAGGACAACTAAAGTCATAACTCTAAAACACCATATGCTTCTTGTAACAAACTATGCATGTAATGCCCGCATGCAGTAGTGAAGAAATTAGCTTATTAATTAGTTTAACTTTCTCATTTTTATGTTTTTACACCTTAAGCTATAAGCCAAAACTGAGTTCCTGACACAAAACTGCTCTTGCTAATCTGTCCAGAGCACCCATTCTGAGGGGTGCTGGAAAACTGCTGACAAAGCGAACTGCATAAAGTAAGGAAGACTTTAGAAGCTGCTTTTGCATTCAAATAGCTAAACTGTGAAACTTGGCATAGCAACAGCACTTGCCTTGGACTGCATCCATGGTTGAGATGTTGGTAGGCAAGATGAGAATTACAGCCTCATTAACCAACTGAGTGGCTGAATTTTTTTCTATAACAGTTGATCAATCTGAAAGAAAATTAAATGATGTAATGCTTGTCTTTTGATAAATGATACTTTTATAAGGAGAGTAGTTCTTGTAGTGAAATTCCTCTGAACCAGGGCAGCCGAAGGATATAAAACTAGCCATCCTGATGGAGACCAAGGCACTTCTTGGATATAGCTCTGATGATCAAGGATCTCTTCTCTGTTGAAATTACAACTTAACTGTAAGGTGTGTTGGTTTGGGTTTTTTTTGTGTGGAAGGTTTCTTTCACAAATCAGTGTTTATGAGATGGTCACTGTTCTGCATCAAGTGGTATAACACTGACAACACATACAAAGTTCTGAGCAACCTCATCTAGTGGAAGATGTCCCTGCCATTCTGAATCTGATATGTCTGTGATGGGGACTTTTGTGTATATGGCCTTTTTTGATCTTTACAAATACTGCAGGTGGAGTAAGAGTTGACTTTGCTGCTGGGGGGTTGGTTGGTTTACTGCCAGCAGATAGACAAGGCTATGAGGTGCCCAGTGCTTCTATTGCCTAGGTCTTCACTGACAGGGTCTCCTGAGCTCTTTTTTTGTAGAGAGAGGGTACAAGGAGAAGGAGAGCTCCTGGAGTAGAAGAGGATGGGGTCTGGGATCTCTTGAGAAATCTCAGCTGTTTCAGGTCCATGGGTCTCAGGGTATTTAGAGAATTGTCTGCTGTCATGATGAGATCAAGAATATCAGGGTAGTTCCTGATGACTGGAGAAAAGAAAGGTTTGCTGCTATTAAAGGTGAGTGCAGTAAGAAGTACATGGAGAGCCTCACAGTAAAATCTGAGTAAATCTTTTGAGGTCCCTTCCAATCCCTAATATTCTGTGAAATAATTATGTGAATTGTCTTTGTAATTTCTGTGCAAATTCAAACAAAGGTGATTGAAAGTAGCCAGTGTTGATTTACCAAGTGTAAATTGTAGTGGAACAGACTATTTTTGAAATTACTAGGGCTGTGGATGCAGAGAAGAGTGGTAGATATCGTCCACATTGAGTGGAGCATGACTCTTTCTGTGGTTTCCCACAGAATTTTTGTAACAACTTTGGGATATTAAGGTTTAGGTGGGTGAACAAATAGATAGGTGGAAACTGGTATGATTTTGGATCTTGAAGTTCAGTGATTAAAACTTCATGATCTTCCTGGAGGCTTGTTACAAGTGGAGGTCTTGGGGACTCTGTGCCACCCATTGTATCTACTATTTTCTTCAGTGACCTGGGGAAAGGGGTAAAGTTGACCCTCTTCAAGACTACAGATGGGGTGTAGCTGATGCTCTGTAGGGCAGGGCTGCTATCCAGAGGGACCAGGACTGTTGAGAGCAAGGGGCTACCAGGGACCCCGTGCATTTCAGGCAAAAGCAGTGTGTAGCCTTGTCCTGGGCAGGCAGAGACCTGGCAGCAGTGTCAGTGGGACTAGCGAGAGAGGGCACTGGGGTCTGGTGGGCAGTAATTGGAGTTGAGCCAGAGAGGCTGGAGATAAGGGAAAGCTTTTCTTCCACAAGAAGAGCTGAGCAGTGGGTCTGGAGTCCCAGGAGATGGTGCTTTCTCCCTCTTTGGGGGATTTCCAGCTTATACAGAATGGAGCCTTGGTCTAACAGCATGACTGTGCCTGCTCTGAGTGGGGAGTCAGACTGGAGACCTCCAGAAGTTCTTGCTGCCCTGAGTGACTCTGATCTATCTACCTCTTTTGCCTGTGAAATGTATTGACTGGACAGAGAACTGAGACATGGCGGGGTCCTTTAGTGTGAGTCTTGCAGAAAGAAGAAACAAATTCCATTCTGGTAAACAAAACCTGTGTTTTCATAGCATGGTTGAAAGATCTTTTTTGGGGAGGTAGCTTTGACTTGCTGTATCCAACCTAAAAACCTAGAATTTTATTGGGAGGGACAGGCTGGTGTAGGTAGAAGGTGTGAAGATCAGATTCTGCTTTGTCATCTGTGCTCTTGAAGAGTTCACTGGTTTGGAAGATGCACTGTAGCTTCCAGTTTCATATGAGGTAAGCTTTTTGAAAAGAAGAAGCTGACAAACCCGAGCTGTAATATTTTAATAACCAGAAATGCCAGCACAGTATGAAACTACTAGTGTTCTTATGCATGCCTTTCAAGGTGAAATTCAATTATTTGCACTGTTTAACTGTTGTAATACTACTTTGATACCCTCTCCCTGTCCTCTATTTTCAGGCTCTAGGTATTTGAGATAGCAATTAGATACCTAGTGTTCTTACCCACTATGTGGGCATCTGCCCTTACGAGTCTGCAGTTAATGCATATCATCATTTAAGTTTTTCTCCAAGCTCTTTCATGATTAGTAGTAGAGGAAAACATTTACTGATTATGAGGGGCTGTATGGTATTGTTCTTTTGAGAGGTAAGAATTTGGTTGTCCCTTTTTCTGTGTAAGTTGACCTCTTCAAAGAATATTAGTGGCCTGTCTGAACTACTTTCCCTGGTGAGGATCAGCCTAGAGGCAAACAAGCTCCATATTTAGATTTTAAGTAGTCCTTGGAGCTCTCTTAGAGTTAAAAGGATGCACCTCTTAATGAACCACTCTCTTCAGAGCAGTGATTGTCAGAAGGCTTTTCTGAAAATACCTAAGGGCAGTTCTGGGCCAAATGAGGATCCTTTGACAGCTGAGATGTTCAGTGCAAAGGTTGTTAGTGACATACTGTCTGGATAAGATGAGCTATTGTGAGAGAGTCACTGGCCAACACTGAACCAATCTGTGCCAAGTTGAAGCTCTGCAGAGTTGTTGCTTGTATATCAGTTTAAGCATGGAGTTTGGCTTTTTTCTGAGAATATTAGTACTGGTTCAGATGGCAAAGGAGATTTTGGGCACAGTTCAAGGAGAACGTGTCTGAGCTTTGGACAGATTTAGGCTTTTTCAGGGGCAGGCCATCCTATGGATCAGTGTAACTTGGTGTGAGCAGCATCCACTTCGGTTAGAACAGTCTTTGGTGCAGTGAGGGAGGAAATGAAAAATGGAAAGATGTGGCTAATGAGTCAGAAGACTGAAGATGGCTGTAGTGATCAGAGTAAACCTGTTCATGCAGTAACAATCTAAGTTTGCTTTATTTTATGGTGTGTTAGACTTAGATATCCCTGTTCTTCCAGAGGCAACTTTTGGTTCTTTTCCATCTTCCTAATTTGTGGAAGCAACTGTGGCATTGTATAGTTAAATGGTAACTTAAATAGAGGATGCAAAGGACTAGCTGCTCTTCTCTGCTTTTATGCAATAGAGGGACTTCTGTATAGCAAATCAAAATATAAAAGCTTTGTCTATAACCACTTTTGACAATAATGTTTCTGTCATATACTTCTGCTTCTGGTTATGAGCTGGTAATGTTGCAGAAGAGGCATGCGTAAGCAGCATGCCTCTTCTACAATTAACAGGATGTGGCTGACTAGTCACAACTCGTTTGTATCAACAGCAAGTACCTTACTTGCTGTCCATTTTTCTGTGTTATGTAATACTGGGTGATCTCTGGAGGATTAGGATGCAGGGATACAGTGAAGAGCTCTTCTGAGCATGAGAGGCAGTGGTGGCAGAAAGGGAGGGGGGGATTGCAGGGAATTGAGGTGTTGCCTCTGACTCAGGTATTTCAACAATAGCTAGCTGTCCTTGTTCTGCATTTACTTCACTTTGCTGCAAAAAATACTTAACTTGCATTATGATGTGGACAATTTTCTTAGGACTTGGAGGTAGAAAGGGACAGAATACATGTTTAAGAAGCCTTTCCCAGTGTCTTCTGTGGTAGAAACTGTAGTTGTCCTGAATACTACCAGGTATTCAGGTATTATACTACTATTCAGGTATTATACTACTATTCAGGTAGGTAACTACCTAGAGGATTATGGAGCATTGGAAAACATTACTATTTTAGAGTGATGAATGGCTAATGATTCTTTGCCTTGATATGTATGTGTTCTTCACTGTGTGCAGTCCTTTGAGTGCAATGCATACCTTGTGAGTGGCCTTTAAAGGCACTTAAAACTAAGGATTCTAAACAGCAGTTCTAGTGCATCCCACCTCATGGCCATTCATTGTAATTAGCAGCTGGGATTGTCTTTATGAATCAAGTAAAGTTCTTCTCCTTAAAGGGGAGAAGATAAGTGGATCTAAAACTGCTTATGTGGGAGTGCTAGTAACTAGCCATTGTGGTGTTGAATGTGGCACTTTTTGTCATGGGCTTTTTAAAACTACTACATTAACCAAAGTTAGTATTTCAGTCTAATAAATTAGAATTAGTGATAGTCTAATTCTATCTGCCTTCCTGAATCCCACTTCTTTCAGGAGAAACCTGTTGCTCCGGATTTAATTCTGACAAGAGCTTTGATGGATTGGAGTTGAGTGAGGTAGACTGCTTAGATTGTGGTGGAGTTAGCAAAGGTCCAGCCATGCAGCGAAAATGTGGAGTGATGATGTGGAGAAACTTGCTCTATCCAAGCTGCTGAGTCCAGTCATGTGAATGGGTACAAAAGAAACTTGAGAAGCCTGGAAATAGTATTGATATCGTAGGGAGGGAGAAAACCTCCAGAGCTGTAGTAGTTAGATGAAAGTCTGGGATGTCCTTATTTAATCCTTGTTGTATGACTAGGTGTTCATAGGTTGTTCTGCCACAATAGCTGCTGTCTGACATCTAGGCAAGACCTTAAAACTCATCCTTTCCAAGTGGTATCAAGAAGGAATCATATAAAAGGAATGCTTGATCACTCTCTTCTGAAGAAGCCTCCCTGAATTTTTATACATCTTTTCAGTCTAATGAATTGTAACAACCTTTTAACTTAATAATAAAAAATAGTCTCTCTTCAAGTTCAAGTTCTAGAGTGAACCAGGGTGATGTCATCAGTTTATTAAGGAGAGTGTAATTTGTAATAAACTTAATGGTGAGCAGCTGGCAATCTCTGTGGGCCTTCCTTTAAAAGCATGCTTCAGAACAGTTATCTGCAGTGTATTTTCCTCGAGCTGCTTTGCTGTTTCTTGATTAGGAAGTGCTTATGACTTACTGTGCTGTGTGGGTGTAGCCAGAGCACAGCTTCTTGCTGGCTAATCAACATTATCTTACTTTTTTTGTATTATGAAACTGATCTTGCTCAAGCTAAATGTAGCCATCCTTAAAACCTGTGGCACTACTGCTGTGTGTGTGTTAGTAAAGCATCCTTGGAAATGGTACAAGAACACAGACCTGTGCTTGTTTCCTTCCCTCCTTCTTCCACTCCACAAATACTTGGGT
>NW_010307158.1:12405-23688 GCF_000700745.2 Antrostomus carolinensis
TGTGATTTGTGTATTTTCCACTCTCTTGTGAGAAGTAGGGTGTACTATTCTATGAAGTTGTCTACCTTACATGTAATATTGTCTAATTTGAAGAAGGTGAGTGGAACCTATGGGGACTTCAGGTAGCCGTATTCATTGTGCAGCCTCCTGCTAATTGAGTAACAGTTCATATTGCACTTGTGTACTTCTCAGTCTAGTAGCAATAAGCTACTGTTGTTCATATTAAGGTGTCATCTGTCTTCTCCTTTTTTCATGTAAATCTTAAACTAAATTTATAGACGGTGAGTCAAGAAGTGAAATATGCAGCTGTGCTGGAGTTATCACCTGCCTGATGCTCCTTGTGGAGTACCTGGAAGCAGAAGTGGCCACTTGTAAATAGCTGTGACTGGTTCTGGTACATGCTGTTTCTGATGGCAGTTTTCTCCCTCAACATGAGCCAAGACACTGGTAAGACTAAGAAAGCCAGCGCCACTGATTATGCAACACCAGGACTGGTTCTTCATCTTACTATTTCCACTCTGCTTTTATTGCCTCCCTGTGCATAATATGTATGGGATTAGAAAACCCTATTCTACATGAAAAAAAAAAAGTATTGAATAAACAGCAGAGTTAAGAATAATGGTTTTGTTCAGCTTCAGTTAATTGTTTCTAGCTATGTTTTTGCTAAATAGGCAAACTCTTGTGTTTTGGGGTAGGTATTTGGTAAAGGTAATGTTGGCTGTAGATAGAAAACTAGAAGCAGATGGCTAACTGGAGTGGTGTCACTGACTGGTTGACTGATCATTTTGTCCTTCCACATTTTGAAATGGTGTCTTGAAATTTCTCATTGTGGCATCCATCAGGATGGAGGGTGACAGGTGGCAACCAGAAGCACTGTCAAGTTGGAGGTGCTTAGTACCTATAGCACTGCAAAAGTGGTTTTAACAGAAAACATAGGTGTACTCAATCTAACAAGTGTTCTGGGCAAGAAAAGATTAAACAGATTAGGAGTGGAATTATTTCTGTATAACACAGCTGTAAAACTCTAGTGCTTTCAGTAGATGACAGTTGAGTGTCTGCTTCATGAAGAATTCCGTAAGCAAGATTTGATATGTGGAGGGAAAAAATCCCAGAAAGCCAGGACAGTGCTGATGAACTTGTACAATGGATCAAGCAACAGTTGGTGTTCAAGGCAATTTCCTTCTGCTTCTATACATTCCCAAGTGTGTTTTTTCTTTTTATAGCTTGCATACAAGTCTTCCTTCACACTGAAGAATTCAGTTCTGGAACCTCTGTAAAGGCATGACACGTCTTGTCTGTCTCCAGTTGATAAGGAAGCTGTCACAAACTGCTGTGAGGAGGTAGACTGTGCAGTAGAAATGTCAGAATTGGAGGGAGAGACCAATTTGATATTTCTTGAGTTTTATCTTTATAAAAAAAATTGGAAACATAAAACTGTATTTCTTGAAGTTCTTTGTTAATCTGTTAGTTCATTGAGTGCATTGATTAACTTAGACGGTAAGGGTGGTGTTAGCAGGACCCTTTAAAAGAAACATTGTCTTGACACAGGTCTTGCTTTTACTTACCTGTTTATGCTGGTAACGGTGGCAGGGCTATAAGCATGGGGAAAAAGTGGTGCTCATTGGACAAAATGGGCTATTCTCCTGAGCATAGGTGAAATGCTTCAATATACTCTTCCTAACAGTGTTGTTTCGGGCCATGTTATAGAGTGTATTTTATCCGATTAACTGGAGAATGGAATTGCATGGTAAGTAGGGGACTGCATGAAGAGTTGTAATAAGCAGTATTGAGCTAATAATTAAAAGTTTAATGCTACTTTGCCAATTAATTTTTCTGGGGTCTTGTATGTGTGAGTTCTTTTTCCGTCTGTGCTGGTTAATTGAGTTAACACAGGTATATCCTTGGCTTTACTGTTGGTACTTTCTGTAAGGGGCACCTTAGAGGTATCAGTCCCTCCACAGGATGTATGGGTGATATGCCATCTTATTTTTCCCCAGTATTCATGTGGATTATAATACCATAAATTTCAAACTTAAGTAATAGCATGACCTTGGGCTGGGAAGTTAGCTCTGGGATACTCCAAAAGTCTCTTTTCCCCTCTTTCTCAGTGCCTTATCTTGCTTGTTGAGCATTGTTGCTGTTGACACAACTGTGAAAGGTAGAAGTTGACGTGTAGATTTACCATAATGTATTTCTGTACCTGCAAGAACATTTGAATGTTAATGAAATATAGTATAAGTGAACTCTATTTGCTGTTGCAGTGTATTGGGTTTGTGTGGCAAGGTTTTGGGGTGGGAGGGGCATAGGGGTGGCTTCTGTGAGAAGCTGCCAGAAGCTTCCCTCATGTCCGACACAGCCAATGCCAGCCAGCTCCACGCCAGACCCACTGCCCCATCAGTAATGCCTCTGTGATAACATAATTAAGAAAAAAAAAAAGGGAGGAGAAAAAAAAGCTGCACACTTTGCTGCTAGAGAGAGAAGTGAGAAGATGTGAGAGAAACAACTCTGCAGACACCAAGGTCAGTGAAGAAGGAGGGGGAGGAGGTGCTCATGATGGATCTGTAAGTTGCCACCACTTCTGGATGGTAGAAGCTTCTTGGTAACTTTTCTCAGCTGTGGGAAAACAGAAAGACACAGACTTAATGTATTCTGCTTGTGTTTAATGCTGTTCCAATGACCAAAGCTGGTGCTAGTGGTGAACAGCCTCTACTGCATACTTCAGCTTTAGTCCATTAAAAATTATCAAAAGTATATTAATGAGTTAATCAGTTTTATTAATGACTGAAATGATTTAGAATTGCAGAGATTGGCAGGCACCTTGGGAGATTTTCTGGTTCAGCCTCCAGTTTAAAGCAGAGTCAGCCTACAGCAGACTGCCCAGGGCAATGTCCAGTTGGGTTTTGGATGTCTCCTGCTCTGCCCAGTAAGAGTCTGCATCTTCCATGGGTGAGCTGTTCAATGCATGCCAATGCATGGGAATAACTTTTCATACCTTTAAGCACAGGATGTTGTCCTGACACTGGATACCTCTGAAAAGAGTCTAGCTCAGTCTTTTTTACTCTCCTTCATCTGGTATTTGTACTGGTCTTACCAGTAAAGATTGAGGTGAAGAGGGCATAGATAGACAATCTCAGCCTCTTCCTGGTTCATTATCACCAGGTTCCCGGTCCCATTTGGCACACAGGCCCACTTTTTCTGTGGTCTTCCTTCTGCCTTTCTTTTTCTATATGTCTTTCTTAAGTTAACGTAAATCTCTAGCAATGCTGGTAAATTGAATTACCTTCCACAGTTTAAGTACACATTGTGTAATCACTTTAAAAAAAAATGCTCAGAATGCTTTTTCCTCTCTCTATATTAAGATATAAGTACTTTATTTTTAAAAGCTTGTTTTCACTGGCTGTTTAGTTCTACTTTTTAGTAGAACTATGAAGTAGTTCTATGAGTAGAACTTTACTTCGTAAAGAGCTATGAAGTAAAGATCTACAAACTAAATTTTTGTGACTTACTGAGAAGTTACCATGCTTTCTATCTTATTTAAGAACAGTTGATGTCCTCATGTTTAAAGGTGCAGCCTGGGCAGTAGTTCAGAATCCTGTGTTGCACCATGGATATTTTCTCTTTTTTGTTTCCTCTGCAGGCTGTTAGGCTATAGTTGGAGACTTGCAATGTCATAGAGTACACGATTGTTCTTGAAGTTACTGTTTTATTTGGGATCTACTTTCCATATTGTGATTTGCATGAGAAGGAGGCAATAGTTACTCAAAACCTGGTTTTGGGAAAGCTCTGGATGTGCAATGCCAGCTAAGTTCTCTTTTTGAGGACTTTCCTAAAAGAACGCTTCTGGTGGGTCTAGATGAAGGTTGTCTTGACCTTACCAGAATGCCAGTAATAACGAAATAGGTCTAAAGCTTGCTTCTAACCTCTAACCTTTGAGGGAGGAACCTTGCACTATCTAAACAATAGTTTACATTGATGTTACATGGGGAAAAATATCAACTCTGATGTTGCAGAAGCTAAGTAAAGTGCATTATTTTGCAGCAGCAGTAACAGCTAATGAACTGGTAAAGACTGAAGGCAATTGATGGCTGAGTATGTGTGTGCTAAGCTTGTCTTTGAGTCTGAAGAAGCCGTTTGTAAATCTCAAGACAGACCTTTGCCACGGCTGTCTCTGTTGTTTCTGCAACCTTTGACTGAAAGTGTTTTGGGTGTAGGAGGTCTTTCATCTGCTTAGTACTTTACAGACTTGTTGGGGGAACTCTTGTTTCCACTGGGTTTGGGCTTTACTGCTAACAAGTAATCCTCAAAGTTCTAGTGTACATGCAGGACTGGTTGGATTCAATTCTAGTGGAACATGAAATTATAGTATTTCTTATTTTCTTATTTAAATAAGCAAAACTAAAGAAATTAAAAATAAATATCTTATTTAGAAAGATGGATGTTTCTCTTTGTAAGTTTGTGTCTTGATAAGTCACGAGCTAATGGAAGAAATCCTCATTTATAAAGTTCCTTGAAAATTTGATTTGCATGCTGGCATCTGCCTTTTCTGTTTGTGGTGTTTGCTGGTTTTGCTTGTTTTGCATAGGGCTGCTACATGATGGCTTTCTATCTGTGAACTGGTGTACCAACAAAAATAACAATGTTGAAGGTAAAAATCATTTTCTTGTTACAGAAATAGCTAAATGTGTTACTTAATTTTCTGAGCCAGTTCTCTAGAGTCACTCTCCTATTTTTGAAAAACTCAAGCATTTCCTCATCTTAATTTGAATGGTTTCTAAATAAAGGACAAAAGTACTAATGATGGAACTGGAAATAAACTGTCACAACTCTTTGAGCTCAGCAAGAAGGTTTTGTAGTACTTCTCAATGTCACTTCTGTAAAAGGTCTCAATGCTGACAAGTTTAGCCATTCACAAGATCAGTGGGAGAAAATGTTATAGCCCAACAGCATGATGGTTAGAAGCATCTCTTTGTATATCTGGGAAGACTTTATAGAAAATACTGTAGATTCTGGACTAATTTTGTGTGAGAGAAAAATCCCAAGAGTTAAACTCTTCAATTATCTTTATCCTTAGTGAGCCAAAGTTTGAATTGGAGATACTGCTTGTATGATTTGAACAAGATTGAAGTACCTTGGACAGAAACTCCTGTGTTGGCTAACTCAGTGGATGTTGGACAGCTTAGATTTTGTGGCACAAACAGGAACTCCTGTGCTTTCACAGAGGTTTTGACTCAAATTGTTTCTTTTGAGTAGAAGAAACAGCAGATGTCTGGTATCTATTTATGTAGAAGATAGTGATGAAAAGGTAGAAGACAGGCTGAACATATGTAGGGTAGTCTTTCTGAATAAGTCTACTAGACCTACAGCTTCAGAGCAGTAACTGCAGTTGGCAGGTTCATTAAATTCCCTGGCTTATCAGAAAAACAGGCCTAGTGAGCACATCCAGGCTTGCATGGCTCTTTCTTTTAAGTCTTAAACTCACAGGAGAACTGGCCATCTGTTTTAGGCTGTATATAACTGTCAGTGTTTAAATAATTTCATTCTGTGCCAAAACTTTGTGTCCTGTGTACCAGTTGAGCTGAGCTGGTACAAAGAATAGAAAATAGAATTAAAAGCACTTTGGCAATCTGTACAAAAATGAAGTGTGTTATGAGCTAAGGAAAAGTTACTATTTTGTGCCTCATACCCATTAACACTTCCAGTAAGCTTGAATCATTCATTATGTGAGATTTCCTGGTTGTGAGACAGTGTTACCCCTGTATGACAGATTGTGCTGAGGAGGAAGGTAAGGGTTTAACTCGCTGAGTTAATGAATTGAAAGAAATTCAGTACAAACAAATTTGAATAGCAGTGGAACACTTCATGCATGGAAATTATTCTAAAAACTGATTTAATAAAAGGGATTTGGTAGGGTGGTAATTTAGTAAAAGTGAAGTTCATGTAGCATGTTCATCACAGCCTGGCACAGTTCCCTTTTTTTGAGGTCAGGTTTTCCCCTGGGGCTGGCGTGGTGGGGTCATTGCCAGGAGCAACCACGGATTTAAATGGCCCCCAGGGAGGCAGGGTGAGCAGGCAAGGGTTTGCGTGATGGGCACTGCTACTTCGGAGGCTGCAACCTGCTGGCAAGGAGCTGAGAACAGCAGGAGCCATGGTATCTGCCTGACAAAAAAGATGTGCCCTCAGTGTCTCTTGCAGCCCCTCTGGCTGCAAGAACCAATGCAGCCACAGAGTCTTCAAGGGAATGTGTGGCCATCCAGGTCTTGGGTTACAGGGTGTGCCTGAGTTTCAGGCCAGTCTCAGATGACGGTAGTGAGCTCTCCTGTAGGAGATGTGCCCAAGTAAAGGAGTTGCTCAGCCTGGTGACAGCTTTGGGAGGAGGTGTCCAGGCTGAGGAGTATCAGGGAGTCAGAGGAGGAGATAGGCTGGTGGAATTGTACTCTGCAGTCACAGAGACAAATGCACCAGCCAACCATGGCAGAGGAGACAAAGGTCCCCCCACCCTCTTGTCACCAAGCAGAAGGAGGAGATGGGGGAGGATGGAAACAGGTTACTGCTTGGGGCAGCAGGCGAATCCCCTCTAAGCCTGTCCCACCTTCCCAGGTGCCTGGAAAGCAACAGGCATGAGGCCCTGGAATTAGATGGGCAGACAATAGATGATGTGGACATAGGTCCTTCAGGAATGAAGGCATTATCTAGGCAGCCTATCTGCTGCATCACAACCACTCATATAAAAACAAAAAGAAGGGTAGTTGTCATAGGTGACTCCCTTCGAAAGGGAACAGAAGGTCCAATATGCTGACTGGACCCAACCCATAGGGAAGTCTGGTGCCTACCTGGGGCCAGGGTGAGAGACATCACTAGAAAACTCCCTAGTCTGGTAAGGTCCTCAGACTGTTGCCCACTATTGGTCTTTCATGTTGCCAGCAAAGAAGTAACCAAGAGAAATCCAAGGGCAGTCAAAAGGGATTTCAGAGCTTTAGGGTGGTTGATTAAAGGATCAGGTGCTCAGGTAGTGTTTTCATCAGTCCTTTCAGTAACAGAGAATAATATTGAATGGAACAGGCAGACCCAGCTGATCAACATGTGGCTCTGAGGTTGGTATCATCGGCAGAACTTTGGGTTTTTCAGTCATGGGATGGTCTATTCATTGCCAGGTCTATTGATGTCCAATGGGATGAACCTTTTTTGGAAGGGGAAAAGAATTTTTGCCCAGAAGCTAGCAGGGCTGGTGGATAGAGCTTTAAACTAAATTGGAAGGGGAAAACGGACCATAACATTCTAGTCTGTGATGAGCAACAGGATGGCTTGCCCAGCTCCACAATGATGAGCTGCACCTAAAGTGCTTCACACAAATGCATGCAGCATGAGAAACAAGAGGAACTAAAAGCTCTGGCCTATTCCCAGAGATATGGCGTAATTGGTGTAACTGAAAGCTGATGGGATGAGTCCTGTGACTGGTGTGCCATGATGGATGGATACAGGCTCTTCAGGAGGGGTAGGCAGGGCAGGAGGGTTGCACTGTATGTAGCAGAGGGACTGGAGTGTGTGGAGCTTTCAGTTGGTGATGGCACATCTGAGTGATGGCACATCTCTGAGTAAGGACATAGGGACAGACAAAATGGATCTTGTAATGGGAATCTACTATAGGCCACCCAGCCAGCATTATGACATTGATGAGCTGTTCTTTAAGGAACTAAAGGATGCTTTTAAGTCATCTGCCCTAGTCCTTATAGGGGACTTCCATTCTGGTGGATGTCAACTGGGAATACCACACAGCTGGTACAAACAGGTCCAGAGGATATCTAAACCAGCTGGACCACAACTTCCTGGTACAGGTTCTAAGGGAACTCACCAGGAAAGGTGCCTTCCTTCACTTTTTGGTTGTCAACAGAGAGGGTCTTGTAGGTGAAGGGGCAATTGGTGGCTACTTTGGCCACAGTGACCCAAATGCAGTCAAGTTCAAAATCTGTGGTAACAGGAGGAAAACTAGCAGCAAGACCTCAACTCTAGATATGAGGAGAGTGAACGCCATGTTGCTCAGGGAACTACTTAGTAAGGTCCCCTGGAAAAAAGTTTTTGAAGGTTCTGGGGTCCATCAATGCTGGTAACTTTTTAAGTTCCACCTCCTAAGAGCACAGGAGCAGGCAGTCCCAAAATGCTGGAAATCAAGCAGGAAGGCTGCCTTGGCTGAGCAGGGATCTTCTAGAAATAAGGCAGAAGAAAACAGTGTATGGCCAGTGGAAGCAAGGTCAGGCAATGTGGGAGTACTACAGAGATGCCGTTTGCCACTGCAGGGAGGAAAACTGTGTGGCCAAAGCTCAGTCAGACTTAAAGCTGGCTAGTACTGTGAGAGACAATAAAAAGGGCTTTTTAAAATATGTTAATAGCAAAATGCAGACCAGGAATAACACTGGCCCACTATTTGATGAGCATGGTCACCTCACAAAGAGGGAAGCAGACAAAGCAGGCATTCAGTACCTCCTTTGCCTTGGTCTTCAACACCGAGGATGGGCTCAGGAGCAGATAGAGCCCTGGGATAGAGAACCATGACTGTGAGAATGATAAACTCCCTACAAGCCCTGAACTTGTGTGGGATTTGCTGCTCCGGCTAGTTCCCTATAAATCAGTGGGGCCTGATGGGATCCATCTGAGCTTGGGTACTTAAAGAGCTGGCAGATGTCATAGCGAGACCTCTCTTAATGATCTCAGTGCGCTTGGGAATGTGGAGAGGTCCCAGTTGACTGGAAGCTGGCAAATGTCGTCGCAATCTTCAAGAAAGGCAACAGGGAAGACCCTGGCAACTACAGGCCTGTAAGTCTCACTTCTGTGCCTGGCAGAAGGTTATTCTGGGAGTTACCAAAAAATGCCTGGAAGACAATGAACGCAATCATTGGTTCCAGCCAACATGAGTTCATGAGAGGAAAGTTCTGCTTAACAAACCTACTTTCTTTCTATGATAAGGTTACACCCACCTAGTTGACCAAGGAAAGCCAGTCGATGTTATCTTTTTGGACTTCAGTAAACTCTTTGATACTGTCTCTCACAGGATCCTCCTGGATAAAATGTCCAGCATAGAGCTGAATAAACACATACTGCTATGGGTGAGGAATTGGCTGATAGGCTGGGCTCAAAGGGTTCTAGTCAATGGGTTTACATTGAGCTAGTGACCGGTCACTAGTGGTGTCCCACAGGGATCCACCCTGGGGCTGGTGCTCTTTAATGTCTTCATGAATGACTTGGATACAACTTGATAGTGAACGCACACAATTTCCGAAGACAAGGAAATAGTCTGAAAACACTTGTTTTAAAAGCTAGAATAAAGATGGAGCTGGACTTCCTTATTTTTTGAACTCCACTTGTCTCCTGATGAAAGCAACTGTTTTAAAGTGAGATTTTTTTTTTTCACAAAGAATATAAAGGGAAACTTCTAGAAGTCACTTATCTGACAACTTACCTGCTAGAATTGGGTGAGATTGTTGTTACTGGTGTACACAAGATCAAAGGAAACCTTCTTGAAGAAACAGCTTGTCTGTTGCAGTGGTTTTTGTGCCATGGGCTTATTGGAGCAGTGCTAGGAAGCAAATGGCTTCCCTTAGACTTGAGGCATAAACCGATGATGCTAGTAATCAGTAACTTTTGATGCCTATTGCTTATCCCTATCAAATTTGGAATTTCCCATTTTTGTGCAAACACTATACAGTTTGGACCTCTGAAGTTTCAGATGTAAAGAAAGTTGTTTTTTGAGTGTGTTTAGAATCACGAGTGGAACTTCAGGGATTACTTGTATGAAAAAGCAGAAAAGAGAACTGCAACATTGTTTTACCTGATAGTGCCCTGGGTAATTCACCACAGGGTTATGGGTTTTTTTCATGATTTGTATCTTTTAGTGTATGTGTACTGCTTGTAAAGCTGCAATAAATAATTGCCAAGCTCTGACACAGCACAGTGCCCTAGGTATAGATAGATCTGTTGTGTGGCACCAGTGAAAGAAGTCCTCTCACTGATTCCCAGAAGTGGGAGAAAATAGATTTTTTTTTTTATTAAAGTCTTCCCAAATTTGAATATAACTTCCTGGGTTGTGGTATCTAGGGTTTGCATCATTAAGAACTGAAATCAAGTATCTCTCTATGGCGCTCATTTTTCGAGGAAATCCTTTGCAAGTATATCATGGGGACTGCTGTTTTCTTGCTTTGGGTATTTTGGATTTTTGGTTTCCTGTCAAGGCACTGAAATGGGAAATACTCAAGCTGTCATGACAGGGAAAGGCTTCAAATGACTTGCTCACAGAAGAAAGTTAGAACATTACTTCTCACTTAGAAACAGGAACAGTCTCCTTAACTCTTCAAAACACTCTGATTGTGAAACTGTTGGGGAATGATAGTGGAGTTGAGTCTGTGTCACACTGTTAAAATGGTGTAGATTTTACTAAAGTACTAAGTTAGCAGCCAGTGGTAATGCTACATAGATAGTGTTTCACATCCACTGACATACTTCCAACTGTTTCCCTCCTGTTCAAATTCTTGAGGGAGGTTTTTGTGTTTAGGTACTAGGAAAGAAACAAATGTAACATCTGATTATAGTGGGCTTGTAAGGATTGATAACTGGTAACTTTTTTAAGGGGTGAACAAAATGTTCAAATATGCAAGGCTTGAAAATAAAGATTCTGTCTAATGGAGGGCTCCCAGCATCCTAGAGCTCACCTGATGAAGATTTTGTTAATTTCTGTCATCACTTACCTTGTACTGACATAGTTTAACGTTTTACATCAGTTTTGACTTGGGATATCCTCCTCCTCTTCTTGAACTTTCTTGTAAATATTACTAGTAAAATTCCAAGGTGTTGCATCTTCAGGTTGTTTTTTTAAGTGTTCAGAAGGACCTGTTTTCAGGTAGAAAAACCTAATACTCTGTTTTGCTGTGTTGTGCAGCACCAGTATTCAGAGGACACGGCTTCGTGGCGTGAAGGTGTTGTTTCATGGAGGTGGTAGTAAGAGCATTTCCCTCCATAGTGGACTCCCAGGATCCCATGATTATGTGCTGTTGAATCACTAACAGTTTGCTGAAAACCAGAAGGAACAAACAGTCCCAGGAGCAGATTGCTCCCTGAGGTGAACAGAATCTGCTAGGTCAGTTTACACTGGTGCAGTTTATTCTGGGTCAGGTAATCCAATTGTGATAGGCTTGCAAAACAATTGATGTCACTTTTCTCCACTTGCTTGTCAAGTGGGCTCTCTCAGCCAGCTGAATCACTTCTACCACTTACTCCTGAGGTCTGTTGAAAGATTCC
>NW_010307158.1:23714-32991 GCF_000700745.2 Antrostomus carolinensis
ATAAATGCAAAAATCCACCCCCGGAGTCATGCCTCTTCATAGTGCTTCAGAGAAGAGTCTTGCTAATAATGTTAGTCTGTGTAGCTAATCCACTTACTGTAGTGGATTCTGTAGAGAAATATAACAATCTGTACTTTGCATAAGCAAATTGGAATGTAACAGACTGGTGTGACAGTTGGGAGACTGCACTGCTTACTGCTTTTTAAAAATTTTGGAACTAAGGATAGTTGGGGGGGGTTGTTTTTTCTCTACCGTTTTGTATTTGTAGTTACTGTTTAAAGACAGTTTCCCATCCAACACTGTTTCTGATGGGTTTGGGAGCCTGTGGGAGGTGGTAGGGGGAGAAGTAATTGGTACCTGTGTTGTAAGTCAGTTATGAGAAAGCGCTTCACTGAACAGATAGTGCTTACAGATATTTTTTTTAATTCTGGATGAACAGAACATAAAATGTTTTTGGTGCTCTGTGAAAAATCAAAAGGGAAGAGAAATACAAAAGCAATTCTAGGGGAAAACAATCCTAATTTTAGGCTGTAGTGCTTGAGCATACTATCATGCTTCTGAAGTACCTGTTAGTGTCTCTTTAGCTGGAATACTGCTTAAAGGCACTGCTGCTGTGCATTACAGCTTCATGTGTGGCTGATCTACCTTCCTTCCTTTACCTCACTTCATTCTGAAGGGTTTATTTAAGGATGCTGACTTAATTGTGTATTTTCTTTGACTAATGAAATAGAAAGCTCAAAGCTCTCTAACACAAATGGAAAAAAAGTATTTTATTGTTAAACATCCTGGAACAAAATGCTTTTGTCCCTCCCTCATTCTGAGTCTCCTGAGTGGATTTGTGAATCTTTCAATTTGCTAAATCCTACTGCAAAACAAGGAGTGCAGCTGTCAGGAGTAAATTGTTGAAGTTTCTTGTATTCAATGTTAAGTGTCACTTTCTTGTTAGCAGAGATGGAAGGGAGACCTTTAATCTTAGATTTTTAAGTATGGACAGCTCTTTGAAGCACCTAGTATGTATCAGTCTTTGTCAAAGCTGAAAACATTGAGTAGCTTCTGAAGCTTCTCCTGCACCACATCCCTCCCTTCCCTCTTGCACTTAGTTTGGGTGGCAGTTGATTTGTGTGGGACAGGTGCTGCAGTCTGCCCACAGCTCCATAAGTCAGGTAAGTGCTTGAGGTCTCAGCCGGAACGGTGGGCACTTGCCTCTGAGCTCAAAGGGCTGCAGCTGACAGAGCTGATGCAGCCTCGCAGACAGAGCAGCACTGGGAACACACACTAACCCAGCTGTCTGGCTGCTGAGCATGCACTGCTCTCACGATGGCGTGGGACAGCAGTGGTCAGCAGAGCTTCAGGAGGTGTGAGCGGGTAGAGGAACTCCTCTGCTTAGTGACTGAGCTCCAGGAGGTCAGCAGGCTGAGGAGTATTGGGGTATGTGAGAAAGAGATTGTTGGGACCATACCCTGGCCTAAGGCAAGCTGACAGACCACCTGAAATGGAAGATCCCCTGTCCACTTGCTGTCTGGATGAATGTGGGGACTCAAAAGTCAAAGGGCAATGGCAGCAAGTTCCTGCCCAGCACAGCAGGCAGTGCAGCTACCCCACCTTCTCAGGTGCCACTGAAGAACAAGCATGGGCCTTTACAAATGGAGCCAGAAAATGACAAGGGTAATGGTACACCTAGACTGGAGGTGTCATTGAAGGCAAGTCGACCTACACCCTGCGTCCAAACTTCAGCCACCAAGAAAGAGTTGTCACAGGACACTCCATTCTTAATGGAACAGAAAGCCCAATATGTAGACCAGACCTACTTCTTAGGGAAGTCTGCTTCCTACCTGGAGCCCAGGTTAAGGATGTCAAGAGAAAGTTCTCCACCCTAGTAAAGCCACAAGATTATTATCCACTATTGATATTTCAGGTGGGGAGTGATGAAGTAGCAGCAAGAAGCCTGAGGGCAATCAAGGGACTACAGGGCTTTAGGATGAATGGTTACGGGGTCAGGAGCACAGGTGGTGTTCTCCTCTACCCTTCCAGTCATGGGGCATAACAAGGGAGGAAAGGGGAAGAGCCAGCTAATCAGTGCCTGGCTCAGAGACTGGTGTCTTGGGCAAAATTTTGGGTTCTTTGAGCACAGGTGGGTTTACAAGACACAGGGCCTGCTGGTGCCCAGCAGATGCCACCTGTCTTGTAGAGGGAAAAGGACCGTGGCTCAGGAGTCAGCAGGGCTCATTGATAGGGCTTTAAACTAGGTTTGAAGGGGGAAGGGGATGAAGCCAGGCACAGTGGAGCAGAGCCTGAGGGTACTACATTGGTGCTTGAAGGTTGCCGCAATAGCGTGATCCTTCAGTCTGCTGTCCCAGAGGAAGTAAGAGATATGAATCCAGGCAGCAGCAAAGATACAAGGTGTTTTGATAAGGTAGGAACCACAGAGGATCCCAAAAATCCCTCATCCACCCTCAGCCATTTTGCTGATGACACTAAATTGGGAGGAATGGCTGATGCACAGAGGGCTGTACTGTCATTCAGAGAGATCTGGAGAGCTGGGCCGAGTGGAACCTGATGAAGTTCAATAAGGGCAAGTGTAGGGTCCTGCACCTGGGGAGGCATAGCACCAGTCACCAGTACAGGTTGGGGGTTGACCTGCTGGAAAGCAGCCCTGCAGAGGGGGACCTTGGAGTGCTGGTGGATGATCAGTTGACCATGAACCAACAATGTGCCCTCATGGCCAAGAAGGCTAGTGGTATCCTGGGGTGCATTAAGAAGAGTGTGGTCAGCAGGTCGAGGGAGGTGATCCTGCCCCTGTACTCTGCCCTGGTGAGGCCACATCTGGAGTATTGTGTCCAGTTCTGAGCTCCTCAGTTGAAGAGAGAAAGGGCACTTCTGGAAAGAGTCCAGTGGAGGGCTACAAAAATGATTAAGGAGCTGGAGCATCTTTCTTTTCAGGAAAAACTGAAAGACCTGGATCTGTTTAGCCTAGGGAAGATGGAGAAGGGGACCTTATTAATTTTTATAAATATCTAAAGGGCAGGTGTCAAGAGGATGGGGACACAGACCCTTTTCAGTGGTGGCCAGCAGTAGGACAAGTGGCAATGGGCACAAGCTGGAACACAGGTGGTTCCACTTAAACATGAAGAAAAACTTCTTTACTATGAAGGTGACAGAGCACTGGGACAGGCTGCCCAGAGAGGTTGAGTTTCGTTCTCTGGAGGTATTCCAAACCCACCTGGATGCAGTCCTGTGCAACTTGCTCTGGATGTACCTGCTTTGGCAGGGTAGTTGGACTAGGTGATTTCCAGAGGTCCCTTCCAACCCCCACCATTCTGTGATTCTCTGAACTTAATAACCCAACCCAGGTCTTAAACAATGACCTTCATGAAAACATACTGGTCTATCAGAGGCCATTTGATGGCTCTCAGTTGTTACCAATAAACTACTCAGGCTCAGGTTTGAGAAGGTCTTGGTAGAGAGTACTGACAATATTCCAAAGTCCTGAGTTTGAGTTTAGTAATCTGTCACTGAGATTTAGTGTGCACTATACACTTCTGTTCATTTTAAGTAAAACTTTTACGTACTTCGGTGTAGTAATCCCTAATTATTTTTTTTGTGTGTGTAGAACCAGTGCATGGATCTGTTCTTAGCCAGTATATGTCAAATTGTATCAAGACCTGATATTTTTAGATCATCTGTAGTGACCTTTTAGAAAGATGAGCTTGAAAATCCTACAGGCAGTTTGGGTTGTTAATGTAATTTCAGTGTGGCTGATCAGAAGCTCCTATGTTGAAGTCTGTGTATGAGTTGTCTTTATAAGAAAGACTTCTGTTTTTCAATGTTTAAAGCAGGTGGAGTACTTCAGGGATTGAGGAATGCAAACACTTGCTGCCAGCAACCATCTGAAAGTACCAGATAGCACATACTCTGTCTGATACCCCCTTGATAGTGTATCCAGGAAATTACAAATAGAGGAATGTTGTTGTCTTTGTTGGTTTTACATGCTTAGCTACAGTACAGAGATCATTGAGTAGCTGATGCTGAGTGCAGCCAACTGAAGGATGCTGGAAATTTGGAGAGTGTTCAGCTGCTGAGCTCTGAGCTGTGTTGCTTTTATTGTAGTAATAAGCTTTTCTTTGTAGTTCATTAGATGCAGCTGCAGTGAATTAGAACCAGTGTAAATATAACTCAGCTGATTTGCTTTGAATGCTCTAGGTATTTTTGTGAAAAGTTACAGGCTTCCTTTCAGGTCCTTAAGAGAGAATGTTTAGTTATGGAAGGTAAACGCAGTTTAAAGGGGACACAGTTTTTGAGTTTGAGTTATGTTAGTTCTAAAAATTATCCCAACTTGCTTTTTCTTCATGCAAAGGATAAAAATCAGCTGAGGAGCCGGTAGTTTGGAGACACCCATGTGATTTCTCTAACCTCTGATACTTAACAGCCTAAAATTAGTTACCATATGGGATGTCTTTATTATGAGGACAGCCTCTGCTACTTGAGAACCTTAGTGTGTTTAAGCACTTTCTGTGCCTAAACATTTTTAGCTATTTCCTCTACTAGATGAAGTTGTCATATGGCTTTGAATGAGAGCTGCTGTCACTGTCCACATCTATAGGAGGAAAGGGAGTTATTTTCTCTGAATTTAGTATGGATGGATATGGCATCATTCTGTTTGATCTTTTTTTTTACTGGGTCTGCTTTTTTAGATCTCTCTTAAAAACAAAATGTGAAAAACTTTGATCTTACACCAGTGAAAAATACAACAAATTTTAATCTGAACACCTGTCTTACATCTTTTTCAAGCCTGTTACAGTTGTTTAACCTTCTAGCAGCCTAGAAGAGAGAATTTATAGCTTCAGTGGAGGTTATGGAGAGATGTGCTTGACAGACCCCAATTCAGTAGTTGTTCTTACTGCTGTAAGAAGTTCACAAACTGCTGAGAGAGCACATGGTACTTGCCTATGTTGAGTCCATTTTCCAGCTAGCTGTTGCATACAAACAGAATAATCCTTACAGAGCCGTCGCATATCCTTTCAAGAGGTGCAGTAAAGAAAGCAAAATATAAGCTTGCACACATTTGTGTGGCAGAGGTTATAATTAGTATATGCAGTCTCTCTGGTATTTTTCTGCTGGCAGTTTGTGGTGGGTTTGGGAGATAAATTACCAATAGACTACTTCTTGCAAATTGGAAAGAAACACTCCAAGCTCTTTTCATCATCAGTCAAATGATGCTTGATGGCAGGTCTTCAGTGTGGATGCTGCTCTTCATGTTTTACTTGTGTGGTATCTTCATCTCACCATTCTTTTGTCCCCAACTCTCCTGATGGTGTGGACTTTCTCTGAAGTGACTCACAGCTTTGACTTTAACTTTTCCAGCCTTCTCATGCTGTGGTCTTTTAAGTCTTTGCAACGTCGGACTCCAGAGTTTTGGTATGGTTAAATGAACTTCCGTAGCCATAAGTCTCAAACCAATGTTCTTTTAATGATTTTTTTTCTATAAATTATCAAGTTTACTGAAGATGCAGCTACTGGTAGCCTTAGGCAACTAGTCCTGATGTGCTTTCTCTGCCTAGAGTAAGAGGGCTGTGAAGCTGTTGCATTACCCATTATGAACAGGCTGAGCACTTACAGATCTTTAAGCTGAAGTGCTGTCTTGCAGAATTTGACTTGCAGGGCACTTGTAGTAATCATGCATTTTGTACAGTATTTATGCAGGATTTGCAGTAAGAAAGGTTTAAATTCCTTTTTCCTTACTGCTGTTGCTAGGAAGCCTACTTGAACCTATTTTTCTACTACTTTCCCCAAAAACTTCACAAAGCAGTGAATAAACTTCTGAAGGTTAAAAACTGAACACTGACTGAAAGGTTCATTTAGTGTAGAATAGTATAACATGCCTGCGGAGTGAAATAAATAGATAAACATCCTTTTTGACTTTTGAGTGGGTTTAAAAGTAACCTATTAGCACTATGTTCTTGTTCTTTACTGTTATACCTATATCATGGGGCAATGAAATACAGTTCCGATCTCTCAAGTACCTATATAATGGGACAATGAAATACAGTTCTGATCTTTCAAGCAGTTGTGTGGGTCACTGATGTCAAGGCTTCAGGATTTAGAGGTGCTGCTATGTGTATCAGGAAATAGGAGGAAGATAATTTTAAGATATTCTTATTTCTTTTTGGTAGCAAAAGAGGAGGGGGAATGATAGCACTACTTCCAGGGAAATGTAATGTCTTTAAGTAGTTACCTGCAGTATGAAAAAGGAAAAATTCTTGATTTCTAGCTGTGAGACAATACAGCATTTTGTATAAACTGTCAACTTTAAATTTTGGCTATCCTGACTATGTGTTCATTTCCAGAAGTGGGTGATTGTTTGTCTGTGTCATTATGTTCTTAGTTATGCTGTTCTTTTAAATGCCCATATTAAAAATGTGGGTAGCAGATCTTAAATGAACAGTCTGTCCAACTGAATAATGTGGAGTAAATAATTTTCTTCCTATTAGGCTTTCTTTTAGGGATAGTCTCTACTGACACCTACTAAAACAGCCTTTTATGAACTCAGGGCTGCTTCTTCATAATCTGTTGAAAAACCTGTTCCAGTGTAATCTGGATGGTACTTTTCTGAAAATGGGATCTGTGGAAGTTCAACTCCTACAAACTACTGTACCTTCTACTTTTTAAGCTGTTTGGAACTCTTGTGTATATTTAGTGGGAACCTATGATGATATAGGACAATGAGAACCCATATCTGATACCAGCAAGGTCTTTAATACTGTTAATAGCAGTTTGTTCAGACTTCTCTGTAGCACTGATGACTTTTGACCTTTGTCAGCGTGTCTCCAGTGCTTACTTCTGATTTTTTTTCCTCCTGTGGTAAAACTCATTCTTTATTTGATGCTGGTAAAGTGTATGTATGAGTACACTGTGCTTCAGGAGATTGAGTATAAACCATTGACACCTTTTTTACAAAATAAAAGTTCCAGGAGGGAAGATGCATACTGTTTCTGAGCAGACTTTAATAATTTATTGATGCCTTCTCACCCCAAGCATAATGTTTACCCTGTGAAAGTGGTCTTGTTGCTGTTTTGGAAGTAATTCATTACAAAACAAAGACAAAAACTTCCAAAATCACATTCTTCTCTCCATGTCAGGGAGATGCCACAGCATAAAATCCATCATGTGTTTTATTTTAAGGTGTTCTTCACCTGAGTCGTCAGCCTTTAGGTGCCATGGTGAATAAAGTCATTTGTCAGGTCTGCTGTGAAGTGTGCTAGAGATAAGCATAGTTTTAACTTCCTCATCTCAAACTTGAGTGCTGGGTGAAAGCAGCTGCCCTTCTCAGTGCATTGCTGTAGTGAAATGGTAATTAAAAATATGTGGGTTAGCCCATATAGGAAGCAGGGGTATCTTCAGTCAGATAACTTTTGGAAGAATATGATGCTGATGCTAACTTTGAAGATGTCAACAGGTGGTTGCTGCTGTATGTCCGATTTATCTGTCCAGGCTCTTTTTTGTCCTGTAGTGTACGTTGCGGGGAGGGTCCAGGGGACTTTCTAGTGCTTGAAATGCATTGATGCAGGACAGGAAAGTATAGGTTTATTCAGAGCTGTGTGCTGTTGAACTGACTTCATTCTTGCTATTATTCTCTTCATCTGCTGTGGGAAGTCTGAGCTGCATTCATGGAACCACAGTGACTTCCTGCTCCTGGTAAGGCAAGCAGGGAGAAGTTATAGCTCTCTTTAAGCTTGTTTTTTTCTAAAATATGTGATGATTAATATCAGACCATTAGGAATGCTAGTTAGAGCCTGAATAGTCTTTATCTGTAATAGGTGTTCAGAGTAAACTGGCTTTGGCCATATTTTTTCATACTAGTTCATTATGAATTATTAGACAAGAATGGCTTTTTCATGTCTTCAGTCTTCCTGTCTAATCTTAAGTCTTTCTTTTTAAGAAGTGAAGTAATGGAAGCTTTGTAAGGCTGTAAATAAAGTCTGAGCTGCACTTAACTGAAGAGGGCAGAAAATGCTGACTAGAAGTGCTTTGTTTTGAACAGTGTTTTTGCTCTTCGCCCCTCACACCCAGCTGTGGGGGAAAAAATGATTGTGTGGTTCAAGTCAGCTGGTGCCACAAATCCCTATTTTTTTAATTTTTTTTTTTGCTTTACATGTTACTCTGAGGTCTTTCACCAAGGGGGGAAGGCAGGTATTTAGTATTTGAGTAGCATTTAACATGATCCTAGGTCACTGAAGCAATTTTGGACAACATCATATCCTGGGCTGTCCCTAGTTTGATTGCTGTCCTGTCTGCTGTAATACTGAGTTCATGGCAAACCCCAGTACCTCTTGCTCTGCCTTGCTATTTGAGCTCTTGTCTTACTGAAGACCTGTTCTTCCCCATGAGGCTTAATGGAAGGTTTAATTTTTTCATGTGCAAAAACGACTTGATTCTATGTGTATGTAATGGTGCATGTTTCAGTTTGGTTTGAATACTTTTTCACCGTTGCATGTAAGTTTTGCTTGTCATCAGGTTCAGAGCTAAACAAAGAATGCCGTCTCCAGCTTGTGACATGACTTGTCTGTCAGGCCACTGGTCATCTGGGCTAGTGGAGACATATGAGTGTGCAGGCTTTGTGTTGCTGTCCTTTGAAAGGACACCACTTTGAAAGACTTATAAAAATGTGTATGGGAGCAAGGGAGAGGCATGGAGGGCTGCTAGTTTTTTACTTTCAGCTGCTTGCCTTTTTCCTTTTTTTCTGGGGTTGATGTCAGTTGCTTAGCTAACGAGCTGTGTATGTGAGGGTTTAAGGGATAGGGATATTCAGTCATGTAATGTCTTCCTTGCCTACTCTACGTACGAGACCAGAGTTTACTGTGAGAGAGCAAAACCTCCTCTGAAAGGAGGAAATTGAAGAGTTTCATCCTGCAGTTGGAAGGGTAGGGCTGTGATGGAGATGCTAAGTTCTCAAAACCTGTCTCTGCAAGGGCATGCCTCTGGTGCAGTGTCTGTGATACTGATGGGTTTTAGGCTCAGCACTCTCCAGTTTACCAGGGAGCTGGTAGAGCAGAAATATTCCTCTAACCGTATCTTCTTCAGCCTGCAAGATGAGTCCTCTCATCCACTCACCGCGGGAGATTTAAACGCGGTGAAACCGGCAGCTGCTCTCAGTCAGCGAGGAGCATAGGGCGGCAACGGGCAGTTCAGCGGCTGAGCACACGTTGAGAGGAGGAGGCGGAGGCCGTCCCGGGGCGAGGGGAGGCTGCGGACGTGACGCCGAGTCCCGTCAGGAGCAGCC
>NW_010307159.1:0-7332 GCF_000700745.2 Antrostomus carolinensis
CCCTAACATTCTGTGTTTCTGTGATTCTGTGTGATTCTGTGATTGATTGCAAAAATGCCTTCCACAAGGGATAACAGCAGAATGATAAAACAAGGCAGTAGTAAAAAAAAAAAAAAAAAAGTATATTTTCTATTATTGATGATAATAAACATAAGTTGACCTAAAAGGGAGATTATATTAAAGATTAATTTTATAGCAATTACAAGTCATTATTAAATCCATGAAACTGTAACCCAGCAATTAGGTTGCAATGATAATAGAAAAAAAGGCCCTCTTTAAGATAACTATGACAAAAGTTCATGTGTATTCTTTTAGGCAGTGGCAAATGAAAGGAAGTTGAACTTTCCTATTTCTGCTTTGCTGTATTAATAGGAAGAACTATAGTAATTTTTTCTTTGATTAGATATGGATAACTGATGGGGCACATAGAGAACTAATATTAGATTGGACAGAGTAACAGAACATGCTTGCATTGGAAAAAATGTGCTTTCTCCTACTTTGTTTAATCCTTAGAATTGAAGAAAGAAACCTCAATTTTACTTTTTTTTTTAAGAAAGCAATTTGTCTTTAAAGCTATTTTCATTAATGAGGGGTGACTTCATTAATGTTTATAAATACGTAAAGGGTGAAAGTCAGGAAGATGGAGCCAGGCTCTTCTCAGTGATGTCCAACGGTAGGACAAGGGACAGTGGGTGCAAGCTGGAGCATAGAAGGTTCCATGTAAACATAAGGAAAAACTTTTTCACTGTGAAAGTGACAGAGCCCTGGAACAGGCTGCCCAGAGAGGTTGTGGAATCTCCTTCTCTGGAGGCATTCAAAACCCTCCTGGATGTGTTCTTGTGTGACCTACGGTAGGTGATCCTGCCCTGTCAGAGGGGTTGGACTAGATGGTCTTTTGAGGTCCCTTCCAATCCCTAACATTCTGTGATTCTGTGATTCACCTCTCCAATGGTTTGTGTCTTTATGTCACGTATCTTATCAATGAGATGTCCTCAGTGATAGATGCTCTAGCTGTTAAGTGTTGCAGTAAATCTGGGAAAATACTGCTTTGCTTTGTGTTTTGTTCTGACAGTACATTTCAACTTTGTAATGTGTTTCCATAAAATTGTGGGTTTAGTTCATATCTACCAATTACATCATTGAGCTAAATCACACAAGTCCCTGACAAACAATGACTGTCCCCTTATCTGACTCTGGGAGTTTTCACAGCTAATTGCCATGAGCAGTTATGTAGAGCAGTTATCTTCAATTAGTTAAAGCCAAAGGGAAATAAAGTTCACTGTGAAGAAACTTCAGAGATCTACAGCTGTAGGAGTGAGATCCATTAATCTACACAATGTCTAAATACCATGCAAGCAAGGATTATAAAAGTTAATCTTGTTGACATAAATCTTTAATATTCGGAGCAGACTGCCAGAATGCCTTTGCCATTTGATTAGTGTTTGTTATAAGTAAAGAGAATTTGTTATGTGGAGTACATAAACTGGGCAATAATGTCAAAGAGCAGTGCCTTACAGGTTGAATAAATTACTCAGCTCTTGGATATATGGTCTGTTAAGACACTAAATGAGTTGGTAGCATTCTGCTAAGGTCAACGAAAAGAATCAATATATATAGAAACAAGCTAATTAGTGGAACTGATGAAAGTGTCAATGAAATCAGTGGGTACGTAATACATTATGGGTACAAAGCACTGTTGTATAACATACAGCTCACTCTGTATGGCCCACGTTATAGCACATCGACATTGTTAACAGATTTACAGAAATAAATTCATCAAAAATTTTGTTTTGTAGTGAAAAGTAATGCCAGTCCCAATTATACAAATTGATCCACATGTAACATGGGCAAAACATAATGATAAACCACTGTGATAGTGACCCAGTTCCCAATGAGATCTTAAAAAGCTGAAATTCTGCATGCAAAGAGCCATCACCTTCACCTTCACATCTGGACTGCTGTGTCTGATTCTAGTCTCTACAGTACAAGAAATATGAACTTAATGAACTGTGTCCGACATAGAGCCACAATGATGATGAAGGGACTGGAGGATCTGTCATGTGAGGAGAGGGTGAGAGAGCTGGGACTTGTTCAGTCTGGAGAAAAGCAGACTTGGGAGAATCTCATCAGTGTATGTAAGTACCTGATCAAAGGGAATGAAGAAGAGGAAACTAGACTTCTCAGTGGTGCCCACGGGCAGGAAAAGAGGCAATAGGTGCAAATGCAAACACATAAAATTCAATTTGAATACAAGAAGACTTGTTTTGTTTTGGTTTAATTTTTTGTTTTGTTTTGTGAGGAGGTCAAACATTGACACAGGTTACACAGAAAGATTGTGGAGTCTCCATCCTTGGAGATATTCAAGACCTGACTGGATATAGTCAAATGGTGACCATCTGATTCAAAAGAGTTTGCTTATTTAAACTAAATGGATTCCTATTCCCACTTGGAAAGAATTGTTACTTGAATGACAATTACAGTTTTATAGATGAGGAATTAATACAGTTTTACATGTGTGTTGAACTATTTACTTTTAGCCTCTTTTCTTACTTAAGAGTATTTTGACTGACCAACAGGCATTCAATTGGATTAATATGTGAAGTTTTAATTATTTTAATCAAGTTTTTTTTTCTTAGTATTGTTTTATGCTTTATAATATTCCATGTCTGCTATTAATTTGTTTTGTAATTCAGTGTGACAAAATAACTTTTTAAAAGTATAATTAAGCTTTTCCACAGTAAACATTTCAGTTAATTAATGAAGAGCTAATCTGCATACACTCCTCAGCATGATTGAAAGTCAAAAGCTGACAGGGCCTCACAGGCTTATTCACTTTATATCTGGCTTTCCGAAGCAGTGAGCATTAGCAATTTTATATAAAGTGAACATAGGCCTTGGCTGCCCAGCATCACAAATAATCAATCTCAATATTATCAGTCTCAGAATTACAGTATACTGTTTTCTATATCATTAAAAAAGGGCCATAGAACTAATTATATGAACTAGTGGATCTTTGAATGTATTTTGTTTCCTTGAAAACAAACAAAAATAAACCTTTATTTTTAATCCGTTATACCACAAACTATATTTGGTTTAAGCCACTCTTAAAGACACTTTATTTGTAATGGTGACTGAAACAAAGTCAGTTTTGAGTTACCTTATCTTGTTCTGGTTTCACCTTGTTTGCAACTTGCTATCTTGTGCAAAGGGACAGGGACATTGCTCTGCATGTGCAGGAGCATTTTGTGTCACCAAGGGACAGAAGGTAGCAGTGGGACAGCAGAAGGCATCCCACCCAGATGATGATACCTTCAGACATTCTCTGTAATGATCATTGCAAGAACAATAAGCATTGCCCAATAAGGAGCCATGGGATGCAATGATCAGTGATCTAGCAGAGAATTAGAAAATTATCCCTGCAGCAGAATTGTCCTGAGCAAAGCTAACTGGAAAACTTCCAGGAAAGGATAAGTTTTGTCCTAGAAATGTCAGATACCTCTGAGTCTTTGTGGTCTGACAAGCTTCAGCTGAGAGGCAGATGGGCTTCTGACAGAATTGCTCTGACTCCCTGGCCAAATGCATGAAGACTAGGTACCCCAAAACCACCTTGACCCTGCAATAGAAACAGTGCATCTGGTGATGGCACATCAGGATTTATAGCTCCAGGATAGGTTTGCCTGTGTGACTGCAAAACTGAGGGCTCAGATGGTGCAGCTGTGCCCTAGCTCCCAATCCATCTGCTGTGTTTCCAGGGCTCTGAAAAGGCGTCAGCTGGGTTGGACCAGGTGCTGGACCTGCAGCATGGACACCAGTTGTGCTGTATTTGTAAACAACATGAGCTTAGAATAAAGCTACTTGTTGTTTTTTTTTTCCCTCAAAGCAGTACAGACTCATCATGGACAACAGTTTACCATAACTCAAATCCCTGCCCTGGCCCTTTGCAGATTACTTGCAGAGATGTAGCTACAGAGAAACTCAGGCAAACCACTGCTCATTGTTTTTGGCTGTGGCATGAGACATGGATCCAGGGCTCTCTGTGACAGGAGCTCAGGGACTTCCACTCTCAAACAGGATGCAGAGACAGGGTATTTTGGAGCCATAGCACCTGGGGAGAAACAACATCAAGGACATTCCCAACAGATTGCTAGTAGTCCTTTAGGTCAGCAGAAGGATGAGACTCTTAGCAGAGGGTTACTACTTATAAACACTGTCTGAGAAACTTGTGATATTTTACATAGTAACTTCATGGAAGTCTTCTAATTCATCTGTCACTTGAATTGTCTCCAGGGGAGAGTGAGAAAATTCATAAAAATAATGCATAAAATGTGTGGTGTGTGCATTAGATTAATACAGAATGACATTGATCTATTGATGAAATGCCACACTAAAAAGTGCATTTACATCTTTCTTGCATAACAATCATTGTGGTCCTTCAAAGAACAGCCTCACCCTAACAATTGTTGTGTTGTCTTAAATACGTCTGTGCATCTTAAGTTAAGCAAGAGGTGTTCAAATGCTTTTCAATTTCAAGCATGGTGTTAAAGGACTACAGAAATGCACTGTTTTTTTAAGAATCATTGCATTTCCTTTCAAATTATTATTAAATGCTCTTACAAAATGAAGCTGCTACATTTCAAGCAATTCTATTTAAAGCAGCTGTGATTATAATTTTTATTTTCAACAGTAGTAGAATTAATTGAGTCTTTTTTCTTTTTTTTTCATGAATTGTTATGGAATCAGACCTGCTTTTTATGAATATCTTGGTGTTGAACATGTATTTACTAGAACGAAGCACAGACTAGATAATTTGAAGTTTATCTACCTTTCTTTTGACCATGTATTGTTTATTCTTAGTAATATTTCAAACAACAATATGCACAGGATATATTCTGTTTCTTAGTAAATGAAAATGTATTTTGTTAAAAGGAGACAAAAGAAATGAAAAAGCTATGTGATAAATCAATGATTAATAACTTCCTTTGAATTTAAAGAAGACATCTGTTAAAAATTCATTAATTGATTACTAGGGTGCTGCCAGTGTTCTGGTGGCCTGGTTATATACTACTTTTTGAAAGAAATTATTTTGTTAATTCATAAACATTCTTAGAAATGATAATTTGTCTGGATTATTTCTTGATCTTTGAAAAATTTCTGAGCTATGACTAAGAGTGAACAAAAACCTCCAGGCAACCAGATGCAATGATCATTTATGAGATATTCATACTTACTGACTATTATATAACTTTAAGAAATTTATGTGTGTGATAGAGACACACATAAGTCTGTCAAATGTTATTCATCCTTTATAGGACATCAGTAATGGTTTAAATAGGGGGATAATGCAAAGTAAAAACTGACATGAGCCACAAACCTGAAAAGTAGCAAGAGGAAGATTTTAAAGTTCTGTATGATTTTTTAAAACTAACACAACTTACTCAGTTGGTCAGTAAATGTACTTTTTTACTTCCTAAGAACATTAATATTAATTTTTCATTAGTCTTTAGTCAACTCTCTGGACTATGAAGGATAGAGAATTTGAAATTCAAACCCATTTTAGTACAAATAAATGTAATCAGCATGACTCTAGGAATGCTTTGTGTCATTTTCATAGCAGAATAACAGAATAGTTATCCATTTATAGATCAGAAATCATAGAATCATAGAATGGTTTGGGTTGGAAGGGACCTTAAAGATCATCTAGTTCCAACCCCCCTGCCATCAGCAGGGACACCTTCCATTAGACCAGGTTGCTCAAAACCTCATCCAGCCTGGCCTTAAACACTTCCAGGGAGGGGGCAGACACAACTTCCTTGGGCAACCTGTTCCAGTGTCTGACCACACTTAGATTCCTAATATCTAATCTAACCCTACCTTCTTTCAGCTTAAAGCCATTTCCCCTTGTTCTGTCATTAACTGCCCTCATAAAAAGTCCCTCCCCAGCTTTCTTGTAACCCCCTTCAGGTACTGGAAGGCCGCTATAAGATCTCCCCGGAGCCTTCTCTTTTCCAGGCTGAACAGCTCCAACTCTCTCAGCCAATCCTCATAGGAGAGGTGCTCCAGCCCTCGGATCATCCTGGTGGCCCTCTGGACTCGTTCTAACTGGTCCATGTCTTTCTGGTGTTGTTGAAAATGTTCACATGTGACTGAATGCTTATCATATATGATAGCAAACCAAAGCCCACAAGCCATCTCTGAAAAACATTAATCTAAACTTTTTAGTGAACATCCATGAATAATGGATACAATCAAAGACAATCAAGCCTGGTTTAAGGTTATTTGCATATGATTTGCTAACCAAAGTAAAGGAAGTAAATTTTAACAAATAGAGCAATCATGTCTGAACGACTTAACCAGTCAAGATATTACCCTTTCTCTCCGGAATTAGAGATGGAAAAATATCAAGCTTGTCTCCTAGTCTCTTGGCTCTCTTGATTGCATTTTACAAGAATCCTCTGTCAGCTCAAGCAGGGTGAGTTTCTTTGAGGGAATGGACTCTGGACTCAGTCCACCGAGTAGAGAATATAGTGAAAATGTGAGTTTAGAGTTCATTCCATTAAGTTTAGTCATTTTATTTCTGTTACAGCTCTCCTGAATACCTTGACTCTAAATCTGGTATGAAGAGCTTCCCTCATGATGCTCCCAGTTAAATTTTAGCTGCCTGCCCCATAGGTTTAAAAACTTTGTCTTTTAGGCTCTTCCTGTCTTCCTACTGTTTATAGTCATAGTTTGTCATGTAAACCTGGCTTTAATTTCATTATAAACACCACTAAATCTGAAAGTGTTCTTCATTTGCACACTCTCCATATTTCCATGGAATTTGCATAGGAACTTGGGTAATCTAAATGTAAATTAATTAGCTGGCAATTTTATCTATTGTATCTAATTTCTAGTTTTCTGAAATTAGTGAGTTTTGAAATTTAGAATTTTGAAATTCTGATAGTAAAAATTTCAGGAAATCCTAGCTTTTCTAGACCAGATGTCTCATTTCAGTATTTATATTTGGCAATAACAGATAACCTGCACCTTATTACTAAGCTTTTTTTTTGTGTGTGTGTGTGTGTGTGTGTGTCTGAGGTGGATGCATCCCTAAACATATATGGAAAAACTGCCAACTCTTTAGATATAGAGATGTAAACAAATGATTGCATGTGGTAGAGAACACTAGGACAATATAATGCTATTCTAAGATGGTGGATTGTTTGTGTTTTTTTTAAGATAATAGATGCTTAGGTAAGCATAAACAACAAGAATAACTCCAGGCCAACAATGGATTGTTCACTATTCATTTTAGTGGAAGCAAGACAGTCCTTTCACCAGTGTTTGTTATTACAC
>NW_010307159.1:7343-40281 GCF_000700745.2 Antrostomus carolinensis
TTTCTAAACCCCTGACATTTATCTTCTGAAAATCTTTCTTATAAACGCATGATCACTGAAAAAGAAATCAACATCTATCAGTATAAGCAAAAGAGAAATGTAAACATCATTACATATTTATGATCCCTTCACAACAGTCACACTTACAAATCTGTTCTTGGTAGTTTTTGAGGAAGAGGAAGGTAAGATATTTAACTTAAATCAGACGTACTATTTCACAGACTTGGATGGAATTACTTGAGTGATAAAAATTTCTGAGATTTACTGAGTTGCAACCTTTTTTTGAAATTAATAAATATGAAAAAACACTGGTATGTTTTACCAGTAGGTTTACTGTAACTGAGCTGATCACACTAATTATTCTGCCCCTTTTACTCTTAAGTACTATTCATGGCTCAAATATTTTTTAAATATTGAAATATATGCTATTCACAAGATAGCATGGAGGAAATTGCGTGCTTGCTTGGCAAAGAAATAAAATTATAAACTTTTAACTTGCCTAACATAAACTATTTGCTGTGCATAAACAGAGTAACGTCCCTTATCCTTGCTTCCTCCTGACTCAATCTTGCAACTTCAGAGAATTAACAAATAGCTACTGGTATTTTAAAAAGGGATCTTGGTCTTGCAACTCATTTTCAGTGATACTGAGTTTTCACTAAAAGGAAGTATAAATACTGTGTTAGAATTTTAAAGATTAACTCTTCCAGCTTTGAGATGATAAAGTGTTGACAACACTGTATTCAGGTAATAATATTACACCACCTGAAATATATTAACTTCAAGTGTGTTTGTGAAACATGCAACTTCCATGTGAAAAGCTGTGTGTACAATTTGAAGGTGATATGGAGCTCATTAGAAAATTTAGCTTGGGATAGTAGAGGAAGTGAAGACATATTCAGAACAGGTAAATACAATTATTTTGCATTCATGTCCCACAGATGTAAATCATTATTATACTGTGTGATTCTGAATGCTCTATGGATATGTTTGTCTAGTTCTTCAGACATAATTTATAGTCTCTTTCTGCTTTTTACTTTTCTCCTCATAGGAAAACTATATTCAAAATGCAATATGTAACAATTTATACCCTGATACCAAAGACAATTCACTGCTATAGCAGCATATACCTTTCACCATCAGTTGAATGTGCAGAATCCTCCTTATATAATTTAATGAGCCCCTCTACCTCTGGGTCCCATGGAGTTTTCCTCAGCCAGTTGCTGATTAAAGCTATTCTGGTTGAATGAGAAAAAAACAACTAATTATAATAATGTAATAATTTTGGCTTTTAGGTTTTACAGAAGCTGTTTGGAATACTTTCCTGGTTGATAATGAGCCTTAATAGAACAGATGGAATTCTCCAGTCTGAGCAGAAGCTGCAAAAGAGTCTCTGAGGTGTATGATGTGTCATTTGGTTCACATCCGGCAGAGTAAACCAGAATAAATCTAAAAAGGGAGAATGCAGAAGGGCTTTGATTGTGTTACTGAACTATTCCCTATATAACATGTGTTGTACTGCTAATTTGCTGACTTGGAAACAACAGAAAATAACTGTATTGGGAGTTTTAAATTTTAAGCATTGCAATATTAAAGAGATGGCATGCTGAGACACAAAACTTCAACCCCCCCTAGAAAATCTCCATCTAAATTGCAGCTTTAATGCACTCTAAGGACTAATACCCACAATCACTCCAAAGGCCAGCTACCTGATTAAAATTGCTGGTCCAGACCTTCATAAATAGCTGAAATTGCTTTATATTAATAAAATCATAAAACTCATTGCAGCAAATTCAGACACTTCTAAAAAATATGACCTCTAGACCTTTGAATGTCATAATCTACCACTGAATGTAGACCCAGATTCTCAGTGTATATGTGTCTTTTAAGTTACATAGATGTTTAGATGTCATTTGTATTATAATTGCTATGAAGTGGTTCCTTTTTAAAGACCTAGGCAACTAACTTGCCTGGGCAACTGGTTTTCATTGTCCAGTCCCACAAACACAAACTTTCTTGTGGAGCACCAAGAAAACTTTATTGGAGATCTAGCCTTCAGTCAGGAAGGGAGATCCTTAAAATAGGTGTTTCAATTCCATCTGGACAGACCCGTAGGAGAGCTTGCCACGCACAAAAATGTGCATTTGATAATGGGATCTTTCATGTAATGTTAGAGGTGCTGAAGGTCAAATATTTATTATATAAACCCGACTTAGACCTCCCATATTCTGACAAACTAGTTTCTTGCCCATGATGACATTGACTATTGGTGCATCTTAATCAATACTTCCCTTTCAGCCACTCTCCAAACATATCAGCAATTACATATTTATTGAACCAAATAGAGAGCCCGAGACTCTTAGTACCTTTTGCAGTGTTTGACCACCCTCAGAGTAAAAAATTCTTTTCTTATGTTCAGATGGAACATGTCTTTTCACAAATGTGTTTTCATTTGCTACTGTTACTTCTTCCAGATATTTGCTGGAATGCCTTCGCAGCCAGCCATTCACAATCCAGGAGGTTCCTCCAGTACATTGATGGCAACTTCTTGATGCAAATGGTTGATGAGCCAACTAGGAGAGGAGCGCTGCTGGATGTTATACTCACTAATAAGGAGGGTCTGGTTGAAGCAGTAAAGGTTGAGGGCAGCCTTGACTGTAGTGACCACGAGATGGTGGAGTTCAGGATCTTGTGAGGTAGGAACAGAATACCAAGCAGGATCACAACCTGGGACTTCAGCAGGGCCAACTTTGGCCTTTTCAAGCAATTACTAGAGGAAATCCCATGGGGCAGGGTGCTAGATGGTAAAGGGGCCCAAGACAACTTGTTAACATTCAAGGACCACTTTTTTCAAGCTCAAGATCAGAGCATCCCAATGGGTAGGAAATCAAGAAAGGGAGCCAGGTGATCCACATAGTTAAACAGGGAACTGCTGGGCAAACTCAAGTGGAAGAAGAGAATCTACAGATCATGGAAGGAGAGGCTGGTCACTTGGCAGGGATATAAGGCTGTTGTCAGAGGATGTAGGGAGAAAACTAGGAAAGCTAAGGCCTCCTTGGAATTAAGTATTGCAAGAGAGGTCAAGGACAACAAAAAGGGCTTCTTCAAATACATTGCAGATGAAGCTAACAGTAGAGGCAATGTAGGCCCACTGATGAATGAGGTGGGTGCCCTGGTGACAGAGGATACAAAAAAGACAGAGTTACTGAATGTCCTCTCTGTCTACACTGCTGGAGACTGTCCTCAGGAGCCCCGGACCCCTGAGGCCCCAGAGGAAGTCAGGATAGAGGAGGGGTTTGCCTTGGTTGACGAGGACAGGTTTAGGGACCAATTAAGCAATCTGGACATCCATAAATCCATGGGTCCTGATGCAGTGCACCCGCGGGTGCTGAGGGAGCTGGCAGAAGTCGTTGCTAAGCCGTTCTCCATCATCTTTGGTAAGTCATGGGGAACATAATAGGTGCCTGAGGACTGGAGGAAAGCAAATGTCCCTCCAATCTTCAAAAAGGGCAAGAAGGAGGACCTGGGTAACTACAGGGTAATCAGCCTCACCTCCATCCCTAAAAAGGTGATAGAACAACTTGTCCTCAGTGCTATCTCTAAGCATATCAAGGAAAAGAGGGTCATTAGGAGCAGTCAGTGTGGTTTTACCAAGGGGAAGTCATGTTTAACCAACCTGATAGCCTTTTATGAGGACATAACCAGGTGACTAGATGATGGTAGAGCAGTGGATGTGGTTTATCTTGATCTCAGCTGGACCCCACAGTTCCAGAAGGACAGGGAACTGCTGGAGAGAGTCCAGTGCAGAGCCACCAAGATGATGAAGGGAGTGGAGTATCTCCCTTATGAGGAAAGGCTGAGGGAGCTGGGTCTCTTTAGTTTGGAGAAGAGGAGACTGAGGGGTGACCTTATTAATGTTTATAAATATGTAAAGGGTGAATGTCACGCGGATGGAGCTAGGTTCTTCTCAGTGGTGTCCAACAGTAGAACAAGGGGCAATGGGTGCAAGTTGGAGCATAGAAGGTTCCATGTAAACATAAGGAAAAACTTTTTCACTGTGAGAGTGACAGGCCACTAGAACAGGCTTCCCAGAGATGTTGTGGAATCTCCTTCTCTGGAGACATTCAAAACCTCCCTGGATGTGCTCCTGCGTGACCTACTGTAGGTGTTCCTGCTCCATCAGGGACATTGGACTAGATGATCTTTCGAGGTCCCTTCCAATCCCTAACATTCTGTGATTCTGTGATTCTGTGATTCTTGTTCTGCCAGGGCACACCACCGAGAAGAGTCTGGTTTCCTCTTCTTTCTTCCCTCCCATCAGGTATTTTTACACATTGATTAAATCCCCCTGACCCTTCTTCTTATCAGGCTGAACAGTCCCAGCTCCCTCAGCCTTTCCTCATATGAGAAATGCTCCAGATCCTTCATTAGCTTTGTGGTCTTGTGCTGGACATGCTCTAGTAAGTGTATATAATTCTTGTGCTGGGGACACAGCACTCTAGATACAACCTCATCAGTGCTGAGTAGAGGGGAGGTTCACCTCCCTTGACCTGCTAGCAATGCTCCTTCTAAGGCAGTCCAGCAGGCTGTTGGCTTTTTTTTTCTTTCCACAAGGTTGCATTGCTGCCTTATGGTCAGTTGTCCACCAAGATCCTAAGGTCTTCCACAGAGCTGCTTTCCAATCATCAACTGCCAGCATGTATAGGTGCATGGGCCTATTCTTCCCCAGATGCAGGAATTTTCATTTGCCCTTGTTGAACTTCATGAGATTCCTTTCTTCGCAGTTCTCCAGCCTGTCCATGTCCCTTTGAAAGGCAGCACAACCATCTGGTGCTCCTCCTAGTTATGTATCATCTGCAAACTTGCTGAGGGTGTATTCTGTCCCATTGCACAGGTCATTATTCAAGATATAAAACAGTATTGGATCCAGTAAAACCCCTTGGGCACACCACTAGTGACTTGCCTCGAACTGTATTTTATATTACAGATCACAATCCTCTGGATTTAGTTATTCAGCCAGTTTTCAATCCACCTCACTGTCCACTTAGGAAACCCATACTTTCCCAGTTTGTCTGTGATGATTTTTAGGGGAGATAGTGCCAAATGACTGAAGCCAGTGTTAAAGGCTTTACCAAACTCAAGGCAAACAACGTGCACTTCTACTCCTCTCCCCTTATCCACCAATCTATTCGCCTCACCATAGAAGACTATCACATTGGTCAAGCATGATTTTGCCTTCATAAATGCACGCTTTTGCCATGCTCAACAAAACAATGGCTTAAGATTTATGCAGATTTTATAAGTATATGTTTTCACAAGGAAATTACATATCTCTGATACTGAATGTTTGCAATGGTTTCTATCAGTGATAAAATGAAGGGTATAATGCTCCACATAAAGTATTCAGTCATACTTATTTACACAGCCTAAGTTTGTTTAGTTAGAAATTATTAAAAGGAATGCTTTTATACCATGAGCAAAAGTTTAGACATTTCACTGAAGATGAATCAGTGCATCGTGTTCTTGGATAAAGGACTTTTCCCACCAATCAACCATTCAAAATTTCCTAATAGTGCATTAAAATGTAGTCAAGGCTGAAAACTTGTTTTATTTTCAGATATGTGGCCAGTAACAGCTGATATCCTTAGCCTAAGTAATCAAGGTTTATAATAGAAATGTTAACGAGCCTTGAACTATGGCAGAGCAAATTGAAGAGTCAGCTATTATAGAAAGGAAAGTTAAAAATACCATACCTGAGAAAGGTTTATGTTTGTTGAATACCTTTCTTACAAGAGCCTTGTCATAAAAACTTGCAGAAGAAAGGACTTTGAAAATACTTGCTGTATGCAAAAAGTGGTTTTTTTTTTTAAAGTTTGTGTTGTGCAGGATTGCTGTGAAGTAATATGATGAAGATGTGAATCCTGATAGTTTAAAATCTTAGAAGGAAGACAACACTTGGAAAATCTAGGCATACTTGTTCCTGCCATACAAGCTTTGAAATGCAAGACCTATTCAGTGGGAATCTGTGTAGCTTCCCATAGGAAGGAAGAGACAAAAAAATAATAGACTTTCATAATGCTGTTTAACCACTAAATCATCTGAAAGAACAATGTGCTCACATGGCTTTCCTTTCTGCTCAGACTCTTCTCATGGATATTTTGAGCCTCTGCAGGATCAACTGGGGCAGAAAACAATTATTTATACCTATTCTCCACTTCTTTGTCATTCAGATACACTCTGTGTGTGATATCTCTAAATTCATGTCACAAGGTAATCCTGATCACTTAGCTAGGTCTAGAAAACCTTCTCCAGAATTTTCTTCCCTAGATTAAAAGTAATGATTACAATAAATATTTAAAAAAATAATTCGAAGTAATGTTGAATGAAACTCAAAGCCATAATGAGTTAACAAGTTTTCAAATAATATTTTGTGAATCCAGGAGCTTAACTTCTCTGCAGACAAAGTGATTATCAACTATTTCTTCAATACAATGTAGCTAACCAAGGAATTTTCTCTTTTCAATCATCTAAAGAATAAAAATCATATTATTTAAAATACAATGAAAAATAATGAATTGTATATATTTCTCCTGAGCATGAAAATGTTTGAAGGGGAAGAATGTATTCTTAAAGGTGAGGTAAGAAGACAAACCCAGTAAACAGATTTGCAGGACTGTTTTTTTGGTCTCTCAGATCAAGGGCTTTCAGAAAAAAAAACATTCTGGTATTATAAATTGAAAGAAGGACGAGGAAAAGGAGGGACATAGGAAGAACTCTGAAGCGTTTTCCACTACTATGTAATTTATTTCTGAAAGAATACAAATTGTAACATAGACTATCAAAAGAAAAATACTTTCTAAAAAATTGCTGGTGGAAAGAAAATTAATAGGAGTTACTAAATTCTGCCTTATAAAATCTGTCTGGCAGCATGTGCTCCAGGTCACTGGAGACTCATCTTCTCCGTCTAGCTTACCTCTAGGATAAATTCTGTAAATTCCCCAAGGCAGGTTCTGTAGCTTGTTTTGTGCTCTGGGCACGATAGTTGCCTGATCACAGAAGCAATTTTGATTTTACCCTGTTTTTCAGTGGTTTAGGGCAAATGATCTGGTTTACCTAGGGTCTGTGTACCATCTATGCAAAATAGAAATATTTTCTTACTCTTCAGGTAATAGAACGGTAAGGTAATGAAATAATCCAGCACAATGAGAAAATACCTCTGTACACATAGATATGTAGACAGTAAAGAAGACTTATTTTCAGTAAATATCCACATGCCCCAACTCTAGAGTAGTGACAACTTAAATAATTCTGGCCTTTTCTAGGGTATTTTTTAATGTCTTCTTTCAGATTTTAAGTAAAATAAATAGTTTTCAGACCAAGTTCAGAATGTAGAAGAATAGTGAAATTTGGAAAACACGATGTTTCCATTCGTCAGATGTAGTGGCATCGTGTCTTGATAGATTTTTCTTTGTGGTATAGTGCAAAACTGTCTGACAAATAAAAAAGAGGATCATATGAGAAACATTCATTTTATTAAACATATGCTTACCTGCTCTGGTCATTTAAAATAAAAATAGTTTAAAGCAATAGCATATGTTTGCAAATTGGTTGGTGAATAATAATGTTTTATGTCTCTTAATAAAAGGCCTGAAAAGGCTTAGGCTTTGAACTTCATGATGGCTCCAAAGCTGGTATTTTGATATTCTTTTGCTGATAGATAAATAGATCTCAGGGGTTTTCAAATCCATCAATTTTAGGGTCTTAGCTGAGAAATGCTGCAGCATTTGCTTGTTTATATTTCCTCTTAAAGGAAAATAAAAAGGAGGAGAATTCTCATCTTTTACCATTCTCCTGCTTTGTTCATAAGCTATTCCCAGTCTAACTGATGGCTTGCACCTATTTTTTGAAAAAAATGCATATATTTAGAGTTTATAGTGTTAAAAAGAGCATGTTCAAATTAGGAAGCTTGAAAAGCTTCACTGAAACTTGTTTCAGAAATAATTTTCATTATACTCTTTTTGGGAACAATATGTAATGTCTTTAATGGAAAAAATGCCAGTGGAAATCTATTAAAATATAGATGCATATTTATGTACATATATATATATATAAAATAAAATTATTATATAATTATCATATAGAAGTTTATATTTTATCCTGGAAAAAACAGAAAACTTTCTGAAAATCATCCAGGGGGAAGGAAGAACAGAGAACATGTTTTACAATCAATGGAAACTGTAACACAAATGCAAAATACATAATGAATAATATATTAAATTATTGTCAAAATATGTAGGCTGCCAAACCAGATATTAAGCTATGGAAAATAATGTAGAAATTCTCTGAAATGTTAATGCAAGGGCTGTATATTTTGTTCTTTTTAGCTTCCTTTGAACTATATAGAATATAGCAATTCCTTTACAGATGTTGGTGCCTGCTGTCTATCCTGTAGCTGACCCTGCTGTGAGATATCTAGATATTTATAAGACAAGTGAAAATGCATTTGCTTTTGGAAATGTAGTAATTGTATTTACAGCAGTCTGTTTTCCCACAGAACCAAGACACAAAGCCTAGCATCCTTAAATGTAAAAAAAACCAAACAACAACAACAACAACAAAAAAACCCCAATAAAAATCAATAAAATCATTAGGTTCTGAATTTTGAGCATGACAAATATGTTAAAATACACACACGGTGCATGCAGTTTCATTTCTGGTCAGCTTCTTCTATAATCTTGTCCCAGCTCATTTTTCTATATAATTCTTCACTTAATACTTCTGTAACAGGCCTTTTATATTTCTTTCCAAACTAAATAGTATTGGTTTTAATGTTTTTCAGTATTGCTGCTCTCTCTGGATCTTACAATAGTGAATAATTTGTCTTTTACCATTACCAGTTAAGAATCAGTAAGCAGAAAGAGGAGTTATTAACAATCATCTTGGACTCTCAACCCCTGCTGTAAATATAAACAGAAAAAGCTCTTTGTGGAGAGAAAGCAACAAATAGAAGTTTTCACGTCACTGTTGCAATTGCCTTTCTCCAAGGGGAAAGTGTCCATGCCTCATTGAACATGAATTCAATGTATTTCTATCACAGGAAACAAGAACTTCATTATTCCTACTTCTATAAATTGATGAGACAAAACCCCCGAGTTTTTGAAATGATGCTTTCTAAAATGAACCCTTAGGTCATTACAAAATAAGAATCTCTGTCACTATTTCTGCCAATCAGTGTCAGCAGGCTGTTAAATATAATTGCCTTGTTATTTTTTGTGTTGACATTTATTATTTCCCACTGGATAAAACAGGGTCCTTTCCTCTAGAGACTGATGGTCCTCCTGGAGTTTACATCAATATAGCATTAAAAAAAATGATAAATGTTTCTGGTTTTCTTTATAAGAAATGTGTTACGTTTTTGATAGCACAATTACATAATTCCCTTGAATAAATTCCGTCATACAAGAACTTTGGAACTCTGTGTATATGAAATATTTTTTTTCCTGTGAAAACTACATCAAGTCAGCATTTCAGTTGCTCTTAACAAAGCACCATTTTTTCTTATTGTCCTGTGATGGGTCTGATTTTACAGTAGAGTTTTTCAAAGCTGCCTGTGTAACCCTCATTGAAAGTCATTGATATGATGCAATTTTTTAACAAGACACAATATAAAAGTGTAATGATTACTTTGCTTACTACAGCCTCATTTCCTGTTGTCTGAACTGGTAAATCACATGCACTGAAAGATATATGTACAAAATGACTTTCACAGTTTTATATTTTTTCCCAATTTGTCTATATAAATGTGCTAACATTTATTGATCTATTCAGAATACCAATACTTCATACCCAGAAAGGAGTCCTTAAAAATTATTTCACACATATGATAAGGCGGCATAGAAGAGCAACTGTTCTGGGGTTCAGATTGCTGGTCCAGTGCCTATTTGCTATGTGACTTTGTACAAGCTCCTCATCTCTCTGACCCTCTGTTCCTCTGTGTTCAGATTATAATCTCCACCTGACAAGGGCTGTTTCTTGCTCTATGTTCATATGTGCGAATTGAATGTCCAATACAATAGAGCACTGAGGTGCTTTTGCATCCCTACTCTACTGTAGTACAATATTAATTATAATTAGGCAGGAGTTAATGATCTGAGATATTTTTACAGCTCTCCTCTTGTAGGAAATATCTTGGTAATAAACAAAATCTTTTTGTTAAAAGCAAATGATAATTTACTGTGACAGGGGTATTTTTTTGAGTCTTTAAAGTATTAAAGTCAGTAATACTGGTTCCAGTAAAAAACATGAATTACATTTTTTAATATATGAGACTTGCTTATTAATGTTGAGATTTTAATATAATTCACTTCCAATGGCTTTTATTTATCTATGTTGAAGACGTAAAGAAAAATAAGTTTTAGCCTTTTTTTCTGGAGTCACATAGACAATAATTCACTTAAATTGCATTTTTCCTCTGATCTCTGATTTCAGGGGTCTGAGGCTATAAATATGGTTCATGTTGCAGTTTCTTCATGCATGTTGGTGATAATGAAACAAAACTAATTTTGTCTGCATTTGGGGAATAGAACAGTTTCATTTTGCCCAACAAGTCTAAGAAACTCCAACACTGTAACAAAAAGCTGATAGTTCATAAACTAGAGATCACTTTCCCACATCAGAAAGTTTACACATTAGCTGTCTGTTCCAAGTGATTCAGGAATGGGCACCATAATGGAGAACAAACTGTAGTGTGAGAGACTGTCGGAGGTACCAGGCAGTACCTGATGATAAGTGCATCCCATCATGCTGCTAGAGACAGACATAGAGAGGCTTTGATCTGGGATCTCCCACATCCCACAGGAGTAACAAAAGCACCACTACCATGAGGTGAATTTTTTCAGTAGTCCCTGGGATGGGAAAACTGCTCATACTGTTACAAGGCCCATAAAAGTGGATTTCAGTATACTTACTAACACTTGAAAGGCTGCCCAAGCCTAACTGGACAGATTCATTTGCCATAACAACAGATACGGTGTAGATAAATTCTGATATTGAATGCAAATAGAAACATGAGCACAGCAAGAAATTAAACTCCCAGCTCCCTCAAAGTGAAAGATTGTTTGAAGAAGCCATTTATAAGTTGTTTATAAGCCTTAAAATGTTTACTATTTCACATTTTGTGTTGACAAACTAGTCTGTCAGACATGATCAGTGAGGTGACAAAAACTAATCTTCTTTTCTTCCATTGGGTACCATCCCTCAAGCCAGAGTAGCTGAGAATTTTCTAATGAGAATTGAGTAGCATTTTCCTTGACAGTTATTTTACTCTTCTCTTCCACAAAGCCACTTATGATCCCTCTGCCTCTTGATTTTCCTTTTTTATTCATACTTTTAACAACTGAGTTGCTCTTTGAACTGAATCAATTAACATATAAAGGATAACTTTTTCATTCAAGGGAATTTTTAAAATTAGTGATGCTGTGGCCTCTGGAAACAAGCCTGCTCTTACAGCTTCTTTGCCTCAGAGCTCCAGCAGAGTGCACGTTGCTTTGCTGATGCTTCTGTATCAAGGTGAGCTGTTTGTTCTGCACCTTCTTGGACAGATGTAATAGCTTGAGTTCAAAGGATATTTCTGTTGTCCTATTAATTTTAATGAGCATTTCATTAAAAAAGAGATCTAATGCTTTCTTTAGGGTCATCTAATATTTTGTTGTAGTAGTATGTGATTTTCTACTGTCATCTGAAACAAGAGGCAACAGGGAAGCCATAAATAAATAATGCTCACCCACTTTTTAGCTCTTTTCCCAGTTATTCTGGTTCCTACTTCAGCTTTCTGAGTTTCATAATGTTTTAATTTGAAAGTTAGGGAAAATTTTTTAGGTCAAATATTGGAATAAACAAAATTGATTAAAACATTTTGTCACTTAAAATGTATTAATATTAATTCAGGATACCCTAAATAGTTTGCAATTTAACAATTGTTTGGGTTTTTTTTTAACCCTGTATTTTTGCATTTCTATCCGTGAAAATATTACTTAGCCTGCAAGGACTGATAAAGCTGTGAGTTCAGGTAGGCATACATTTTATATAGATAATCCTGATAGTATGAATTCCTAGAATCATCAAAAGCTGTGAAAGGGAACTGGAAAAAATACCCTCAATGCATGAAATTCTTATTAAAACATCATTTGTGGTCTTTGTAAAAAATCTCAAAGTAAGCCATAAACTACGATTTTGGGAAAAGGCATGCACAGAGATCAAATCTTGTGCTCATTGAAGTTGAAAGAAAAGTAATAATTATTGGACACAATGGGAGGGTACACCTTGAGAAGCCCACTGGAAGGACAAAAGTTCTGCTTGCTAAACCAACAGTTTTTAACACATCATCAAAGAATGAAGAACGAGGATGTTAACAGTGCTCTGTGTTACTGAAGCTGCAGTGATGTATGATAAAGGGACCAGGAATGCAGTCATGGAGACAAGAATTCTACCTTGGAGGAAATGAAGGTGCAAGATGAGGAAGAGTTGCCCAAACTTTATCTGCTCTAGAGTCAAGGAGGTTAAAGTGCTTTGGGGTCAGAGTGCTATTGAACAGACAGCACTCCATGTTACTTTAAGTTTAGGGAAACCTGGACTAGCTAGAGAGAAAACCAAGGGCTAAGAAAAACAACAACAAAAAAATCATATCTCTTGATTTGTTATTCCTTTTCATAATTTTCCAAATTTGATGATCTTATAAAAAGTTCAGAAACTTAATCTCTTCCTTCTCAGTCAAAATATATTTTCATTTTAAGCCTGAAATTTTTTAAGCTTTTAAAATCTGACAAATCTGGGGTTCTCTTCCATATGAAGAAGGCACATCCAAATAAAGTGAACTGTGAAGACAAACCCTTTTTAAGTTTTCCAGTGAAAATTTGGAGCAACTCTGTGGGCTGGTTGTATAACTCTATATTCATGTGAATTAAATAGACCCCCAGAGAATACAGGAAATATTAAAAATTCTTTAGGTCTTTTAGTCATTTTAATACCTATAATTTACAGCATAATTGTCTTCTGTATTTTGTAAGTGTGGAATTTAAGATTTTATTATATCCAAATTAGGATTTCATTATAACAAAAAGATATTGCATGTGATGTGGAAGAGGAAACTGTTCAAATTTAATAAGTCCCCAAAAAAATGAACTCAATCAAATCAGATCATTAACATGAAAGCTATAAATAGAAAATAAGAGTTAAAAAATAAAATAACAATGTACAACAATGTATGCAATAAGAAATAAGTTTCAAATTTCTGCATAAATTTGGCTTACTGTAATGAATTTCATAGTAAAATTCATGCTGCCTATTACTAAATTATTGTTCTTTCCCTCAAAATCTTTTATATATACTGTTAGAATGAATAATAGTGGCATGACATTAAATTCAGTGTTCTTATAGTGACTTTGTGTTTTTCTACCTCCTTTGGTTAATCATTCAAGGTGTGCCTTAATTTATAAGTGTTAAGCCACTAGAATGTGGTCTTCACATTACTTAAATGCAGCCTAAGCCTTGAGTATTTCATGCCTTGAGTACTTATTCTCTTGAGTCCTCCTATATACTGTTCTTGCATAAATCTTCCAAAATATTCCTTCAAAGATCACCATGGCTTCTCAGATTTTGGTTAATTATTCTGTCTTTAAAACATTTAGCAATTTCTTCTACCTACTATTGTTACTAGTATATTGTTATTAGTAGTAGTGGTAGCAGTAGTAGTCCACCTATAATTTTTTTCTAAGTAGATGGGCTATTTAAAATAAAATCTATTTATGGAACATTGCATAAGACAATCTTACAGAATACGTATCTGTATCTTATCAATAGCAATAGCTCCCTTGAAATGTCATGTATACTGTCTATGCACATTTTCCTTCACTCTTATCTGTAAAATTTATTTAAGAAAATGCATGTGTGATCTTTGAAATAAAATACTGGAATAGTTCCATCTTCTCTGAAATATCAGTGCCTTTAAGAGATTTATTTTAGGCAATGTAATCTGAAAGATTTTACTTCTCATACTCTATGCTTCTTGTTCAGACACTGAAAGGAGACTTTTTCTGATATATCATGGAGCTTTTTATCATGTTTCATGGAAATAGTAAAAGTTGGGTCAGTGAGCTATATTGAGTTTATATTTATCACATCTATTGCAAAATTAGATTAATGACATTCAGTCAATGTGCTAAGAAAAAGCTATTGTAACTTAGTTTTGTTCTAATTACTTATTACAATAACAAATACCTGATAAACTCTTCAAAAATAGCATTTTGAATTATAAATTCAGTATACTATTTCCATTTTTTCTAGCAGATCTAGCATCATTTTTAAATGGCCACGATTTAAGTGAGGAATTCAAACTGGTGTTTTATGTTTATTTTTCTCTCATCATGTTAGACTACTCTATGACATGATTAATATGCTTCTCTTGCAGTGGAGAAGGAAGATGACTTTTCTTTAAACTAGACATGTGATTGCACTATAAATGGCTCCTAGGAACATCAGACATTTCAGTTTCCATAATAAAAGTTGTCAACATTATCTCTTTATAACCTGTGGAAGAAGAAGAATCTTTGTGGTAGTTGCAACATTGAAAGTCGTAATTCTATAAAACTTGTCACATTTTTTTTGTTTCCCAAACTGTCTTCAAAGAACTGTATATAATTTTTCAATTCAGATAAAGTTATTTCCATGGGAAAAGTTCTAAACAAAAGAAACTGCTGACAAGGGACTTCATATATTAACCTCCTGTCTTTTGTTAAGACCCCATGGAAATTATCAGTGGTGAAGATAACAATGTCTGTGTAAGCTGAAGGCCTTTGCAAGATCTGGCTTAGAAAATAAACTATCTCTGGCTTTTCCGGGTATTCTTTATACACTGTTTTTGCAAAGGTATACCTGTAGGATTATCCGCCTTCAAGACCATTTTTTAAGTTGGTTTAATTTTTCTATTTGCATTGCAAATATTTTAAGAGAACAAAGAAGTTAATTTATTGCCTCTATTTTATCAAAATTATAAAATTTATTAGCTAAATCAGTGACTAAAGTTGAAAAAGAATTTTCATCTCATATTTTAAATTGTTCAGGAGATTGAAGTTCATTCTCTTTATCATAACTAATCAGAGAGGTTGTAGATACCCATTTCATGGGAAACATTCAAAGTCAGGTGCCGCGGGCATTCAGGCGAGCGAGAAGTGAACACGGACGCATCTATGAGATGTAAGTTCAAATCCAACTTTATTACACTAAGGCTGCGTCTTAAATACTGTCTTGAGACAAAGGCTATAATTCAATTGGTAAATTACTGCTGTTCATGCGCATAGAGCACTATATAATTGGTTAAGCTTGTACATCGTGCAATTATATGATAGGTTAAGCCTTAAGTCATATTTACACATCGCTCTTCTTGTTATTCTACTTACTATCTTACTTCTGCATTCTTCTATCCTTATATGGTCATGGTATTTTGCTGACCCTTCCTTTCTTATCTAGCTCAAGCAGTTATGCTAAGGCTCGAGCTCTTTCAGAATAGCTAGGGCCCCAACAGTCAGGTTCAGTGTGGCTCTTTGAATCCATATTTATGAGGGGAACAACAGGTTTGGCAAGGAAGGAGACAGCCATCAGGAGACCATTGACATGAACAAGAAACACTGATGGCCTGAGGAGAGAGAAGGAGGGAAGGCTAGACAGAGAACTACAGACAACTAGGTCAGCAAGGAAGGGGAGAGGTAAATGGAGTCCCTTGAAGCCCATGGAGGTTCAACAGAGGAGCAGATACCCACATGTAGGCCATAGAGGGCTCCATGGTGGAGTGGGAGGCTGTGCCCAAGGGCAACTGTGACTATGCTGAGAGCTTGTGACAGAGCAAGGAGACCCCAGAGATGCTCAACAACAGAGCTGGTGGGGAAAAAGTGTGCCAGAGCAGGGAACTGTCTCCAGCCCATGGAGGTCACTATGCCGGAACTGGGGGTTGTGCCCAAAGTGGGGACAACCTGCCTCTTGTGGGGAGAAGGTAGAGAAATCAGGAGCAAAGTAACAGGCCTGGGAAGAAGTGAGGGTTGGGAGGAAGGTGTTTTAAGATGTAGTTAAGTCTCACTGTCCTACTTTGATTGACTGGTAACGAATTAAATTGATTTTTCTTCGCCAAGTTGAGTCTGTTTTGCCCGTAACCATAATTGGCGAGTGAGCCCCTGTCCTTGTTTCAGCCCAGGAACCCTTTGTTTTGTTTCTCTCCTCATCTTACTAGGTAGAGAGAGTGAGTGAAGGACTGTGGAGTGAAGCTGAGGCTGAAACCACTGTACTAATACACACAGTTTGCATAATAATTATTCAATAACAGTACATATAACAAAGACAATGTATTCTCATGAGGATGATATGTCTTATTCAGTTGAAGTGAACAGTAGATTAGTCTCAGCAGAATCCAAATTCAATGTAGATGAGAACACTGTGTTACAATAGGTAAAATGAGAATAATTAGATATTAGCATAAGTGAAATGCTTGCTAAAAGACTTGCATAAGTAAAAACATGATAGTAAAATGTTTTCCAATGACAGATAATATGGATTTCACATTTGGCCCCTAAAGGTTTATCCCTTGCTAACTGATCTGCCCATAGATGGTGCTGTTAAGATATTGATGAATATTTTATCTGTATAAATTCTGTATCTGGTTGGATACTTATTTTGTCCTAATGAGGTATTTATGTAAAGATTTTAACATGCAGATTTTAATGTTATTTTCAATATATCCTTTGAATTCAAATGCATTGGGAAAAAAAAAAAAAAGTGATACCAGCATTTGTTTGGAAAGCTTACTGCAAGAATGGCATAAACTTTATGTATACACACAGGATCATACAAAATAAAGTATATTTTTCAGGAGGATTTTGTCAAAACTTTTGTTGGGTTTGAGTACAAACTTCTGAGAAGGAAACGGAAGGCAAGGGAAGGGAAGACAAGAGAAAGGAAAAATAAAGATTGCTGGACCAAAAGATTAAAAATTGTATTAACACTTAAAAATTCAGGGTAAAGTTAGAGTATGTAAGAGTATCACAACATACTGAACATGTTGTCTTCAGAAGGATTTAAACCAGTGATTGTCAATCTGAGAGTCTGGATTTTGTTTGGAAGCCGTTCACTTCACCAAAGGAGATTGTTTTCTCCTTCCTATTCCCCTCCTATGAGGAAGAGAAAAGAGGAAAAAACAGAATTAAATAGGTGGGAGAGGAAAAGTGTTTGAGAGTAGGAGAAGTGCTCACTAAGTAACTCAAACTAAAAGACTGAACATAAATTCTCACAGTGTCATGCTGCGCTCAGGGCTAGGAATCTGCAAAATATAATGATATCTATAATCATGACTATACAAGAGCACAGATACGATTAGGATTATTTTGTGGAAATAATTTAGATCTTCATTGTCATCTGAGCTTAATGGAGAGAGAAATTAAGACCCCAAATTTATAGAGAAGAGAAATGCAGAAAGTGCTCTGAAGCTCACTTAATAGATTGTTCTGTAAAGGCATGAGGGGAAGTGTCTCCCACTCTTTTTGAAAATGAATATTTTACTTCTGAGAAATAGGTAGTGTACATGAAGTATAGTGGTTCTTGCCTTGGCCACACTAGCATAAAAAAACCCAGTCAAGTTGCCCACTGTAGGAGAAGACCAGGTTCGGGACCACCTAAGGAACCTGAAGGTGCACAAGTCCATGGGACCTGATGGGATGCATCCGCGAGTCCTGAGGGAACTAGCAAATGAAGTTGCAAAACCACTATCCATCATATTTGAGAAGTCCTGGCAGTCTGGTGAAGTTCCTGCAGACTGAAAAAGGGGAACATAACCCCCATTTTTAAAAAGGGAAACAAGGAAGACCCGGGGAACTACAGGCTGGTCAGTCTCACCTCAGTGCCAGGCAAGATCATGGAGCAGATCCTCCTAGAAATTATGCTACGGCACATGGAGAGTGGGAAGGTCATTGGTGACAACCAACATGGCTTCACCAAGGGCAAGTCATGCCTGACCAATCTGGTGGCCTTTTATGGTGGAGTTACAACACTGGTGGATAAGGCTAAAGCAACCGATGTCATCTACCTGGATTTGTGCAAGGCGTTTGACACTGTCCCACATGACATCCTTGTCTCTAAATTGGAAACATGTGGGTTTGATGGATGGACCACTCGGTGGATAAGGAACTGGCTGGATGGCCGCACTCAAAGAGTTGTGGTCAACAGCTCAATGTCCAAGTGGAAACCGGTGACTAGCGGTGTCCCTCAAGGGTCGGTATTGGGACCGGTGCTCTTCAACATCTTTGTTGGAGACATTGACAGTGGGATTGAGTGCACCCTCAGCAAGTTTGCCGATGATACCAAGCTGAGTGGTGTGGTTGACACGCTGGAGGGACGGGATGCCATCCTGAGGGACCTTGATAAGCTGGGGAGCGACTTTTCATAAGGGCAGTTAGTTACAGAACAAGGGGAAATGGGTTTGAGCTGAAAGAGGGCAGGTTTAGATTAGATATTAGGAAGAAATTCTTCACTGTGAGGGTGGTCAGACACTGGAACAGGTTGCCCAGAGAAGTTGTGGATGCCCCCTCCCTGGAAGTGTTCAAAGCCAGGTTGGATGAGTCTTTGAGCAAGTGGAAGGTGTCCCTGCTGATGGCAGGGGGATTGGAACTAGGTGATCTTTATGAGGTCTCTTCCAACCCGAACCATTCTATGATTCTATGAAGTTAACTTACGCTGTGGCTGAAAAGCCTTTTTGACAAATAGGGGGTGTGTTTTAACAGCTATACTCTTACTGTATTTGATCCTGTTATGGCATAGAACAAACTAAATGTGATTTTATTTTTAAAGTACTTTTTACCTATATAAATACAAACACTTCCATGTTTCAGTAGCAAAATCCAACCTCAGAAAGATATTACAGAGTAATAGTCTGTATTTCCTCTGTCTTGACAGTTGGTTCACAACATAGTCTTGTCCAAAAAAAAAAGCAATTCTTTTATTAAAAATAAATAGATTTTGCTGAACGTTTTAATGAACACAAATGTAAACAGTGAAAAAATGTGTTGTTTTGGTTTTTTTAAATGTTATACTAGGCCTCCAGGTAAATAGTGAAAGAACTTGCCAGAAAAACCAAAATAATGGCAGAATTAATATTCACACAAAGAGAAAACATAAATTCCTCTTTGTTTCTGAAATATGAAATAATAAAAATTGTTTAAAATTCTGATAATTGTTTTGTTATGAAATGAATAATACATCAGCAATGATTTTGAGACACCTTGTTTTCCTGAGGCTTTCTTTTTTCCTTTTTTAACCCCAGAAGAATGGCTCACTTACAATACTTTCCTCATTTTGAGCAAAAGAGACAGAACTGACTCTAAAGGAAACAGTTATTTGGACAATGACTCCACAAGGTGTGCATAATAAAACATCACCACTGGAGTTTTTGTTTTGTTTGTTTTTGAACTGGGGATCTTACCAGAATAATCACTTCCATTTTTTCCTCTCTCTTTATTTTTACTTTAATCTAACTCTTCTGCACAGAGCTTTCTCTGGTTCCTCTCCTCATCCACTCATCTTGGCACTGCAAGGTAGCAGTACACTCTACTTATATATCCAGAGACAGGTGCTTTGTACACCCTCAGGATGCTAAACTTATTAATATTAAGGACAATGCTGCTATGCATCTTGTTGTTGTAAGTTTGAGCTTTTTTTGCTGGACACATGTCAGATCTGTCTCAGTGATGTTGCTTTAAGTGTAGCGGCGAGTGTAAAATTGTTATTCTGGGTGAAAATATGGAACATGCAACATTGCCATTAACGGTCTGTTTACTGGCTCCTGGGAGATGCAGCATCTCCATCCTTTCCAAAGTTAGCTGAATGCAGAAAATTAGAGAGATTAACCAGGAAAGACCAAGAAAAACCTGCAAATGAACATAAAATGAGAAATGTAAGACAGAGTAAAAAAAAAAAAAAAAAAAAAAAATCAGTTGTGAAGGAGCAAACTTGAAAGGGAAATAAAAGGAGAAAGGAAAGCACCAGGAACATCAAGAAGTCCGATATGTGTTAATACTCATAGGTGTACAAAATCCAGCTGACTGACAGCAATGCAATATACATCTTTGCTTTCCATTCAAAGTCTCTCACTGAACAAGCGTGTACCCTTGACTGTACACTGTGACTGATATATTCAGTGCTTGTTCCTTCTCTTATCTTCTGCAGCTTCTTTTTCTTTTTGACACTTAAAAGCACTATTTTTAGTATTTTGAGGTAAACAACTAATGCTTCCTTTAGCTGCTCTTTTATTGAGGTACCTCAGGGTGGGATAGACTTTACACCACAAACACCTACAGAGCTCCTGTCCTGAGCGGGAGGGAAGGGTGCATCTTCCCACAAATCCCTGTAGCTATCACATAAACAAAGGTCAGAAATTTAAAAGTCCTTATTCCAGCATTTTCTAGCTATTACATGTGATCTGTGTAGTTCTAGTGAAGACAGCATCAGGCTCCTGTGCTTGGAGCAGCTTGTGATTTTTCGATATTTTATTCTGACTTTGTTAGTGTATATCATCATGAGCTGATGATCTTGAGTGTTAAAACTGTGAGCTTTCGAGAGAAATAATTTGTTGCAACAACTTGTAAAGAGCTAATATTTTATATCCATGGCTTCTATTCACAGGGTAGAATAATGTGGAGGAAAGTTTTACTGCTAGATGGAACATTGCCAGCATCACCCTGGCAAAGTGCAGTAATCAATAATCAGCTAATCAATACACAGTGACTGTGCTGAGATTCTTTGGTTTGGATCTCCACAGATGTGAATTTCTTCCTTAACTTATATCTCTCTATAAAAATACCTGTATCACATGTACATAAACATCTGTTCATACATACACACAATCATAAACAGATAGTTATTAAATTTAACCTTTGAAAGTTTACTTAATATAATTTCTGTAACTTTAGCTCAATGCTTATGCTGGTATCTGTACATCTCTGGTTTTTTTAGCTGCATGCTAGCCCCAATAGTAATTGAAACAAGCTCTTTCTTTTTGTATACCTACAAATTCAAGCAAAGCAGAAAATATCCAGAAAGCCAAAACAAACTCTGTTTTGTAGTAATCTTGATAGTAGTGTATAGCTAGATAGCTAGAAATTAAGTAGTCTAAAGTATAAATATGCATCTTTGCACTGGATTGCCCATAAAATGATCAATATACTAATGCAAACTTATTTTCAGTGAGATATGGGGACTGAATGTTAGAGTAAATGTATGTACTAGTAAATGTGTTATATTAAAATATATTATTTGTTCATTTATATAGCAATTATTTTACAAAGTTACTGCATGTGTTCAGAAAAAAGCAGTAAACCCAAATTAAATATTTATGTCAATACAGTGATTAATCTACTAAGTATTTATATTTAAATTGAAAACTATGTTGCCTTTCTTCTTTATAAGTAGTAAAACCAAAAAACTTCAAAAACAGAACAAAGAAATAAGAAACAAAAATGAAAGAACAGACTGAAGTAATTTTACATTAGAAAAAAGTAAAATAGAAGGTAATTTTCATTAGAATTAATAGTGGAACAGATTAATTCTTTATTCTATTCAAGGACTCTGGTATGATGGTGATTAGTTAAGGAATGAATTATTAAAAATCTATAGTTGCTTTCAAGTTTCTTTAAGGAAATTCATCAGCAGATATACTTAACCTATGTAAATAAAACAGGTCTGTCAGAACCAGTTTTGTGTGATAAAGATCAAGTTAAAAATCGTTTGACTCATGGCTCGATTGCCATGAGTGATTCTGTGATTTGTTAAAAGAGATGAATTTTCAACTGGACCATCGAAGTGTACAGCAAGAGTAAAGAGAAAGCCCAGTGGAAAGTTGTTTGGGTAGTTAGAAGTGAGGTTAAAGCTGCCTGATATACGTTTCTGCATATATTCTGTAGTTTAATATTTCAGTACCTTTTATTCTCCTTTGTTTTCTCAAATTATAAACTTGAATTATGACAAAAGTATTAATGAAGGTTAATTAATTGAATAAGGTTATGAAATCATTCAATTTTATTATATTGAAAAAAAGATCATCATTACCACGATTCCTTTCCCAGAACAGAGGATGCTCTGGGTCTTACAACACCTACTGACTTTTTGTGGCAGCACACCATTTTGGGAACAGTAAAGCCATTATTGTTGCCCATTTTTACCACTGCTATGTTTTATCATACTTGCAGCAGTTCCATTTGTGTATGTTGTGTATCCAGTAAGTGGGTTTTGAAATTACAGTTTAACTTTCAGCAGAGAAAACAGTGTCAAGTGATCTTTCTGTCACATGTACTTCATAGCTGAAAATGAAAAGGAGGCTTTTAAAGCAATGGTAATCTAACCAATAAAGGATGGTGCCTAAAACTAATGTAATTTCTATTACAGGCAAAATACATGAATTTATAAACTAAGTGCGTTATGTGGTGCTGAGCTAATGAATAGTTAATGAACCCAGTCCTAGTCTCTTCTGTCACAGAAGACTACACCTATCTAACCATAAAAACCAGATGCTTTTGTGATACCCTTATGCTTTGTTTGGGTCCTCCCCTAACTGACTAATTGCACAGCAGTACTCTGACTGGGTTGTTCTTTGGCATGACTAGAAGTAAACTTTGAGGAACTTTGAAACCGAGAGTGTTGAAAATTAGGACACTCAGAGATCTCAAGAATCTCTGGGTAAGTTAGCTTAAAAGTGAGTTTTGAACTTGGTTCCCAAAACTTTTAGTTACAAGAACACCTACATGATATTTGAATCCTTACTGTTCAAGAATAAATTAATGTAAATTCCTTGGATATTTTTTAATGCAGTATTTTATGTAGTCATAAAGCGTAAGACACAAAACAGTATTATTTTAACATGGTCAGGATTATTTTTGTTCTTATTCTCTAACCCATAAAAGTCTAATTTGTCTTAATCTGATTAATGATTTTCCTGACACACCAAGCTAATTGCATTAAGTTTCAGTAAATATGTTACTTCATTTATGACACTAACATCCAGCTATCTAAGAGCAAGGAATCAAAGGTCCTGGAGTCAAGTTCTTTTAAAATGTCAGTCTAATGGCATACTAAAAATAAACAAAAGATTGTTGATCTATGGGCTTCTTATCTTGTATTCAAGTATTTTAAAGTCTTGGGTACCAGAATACTGACTCTAGGACACAGTAATGAGGTCTGACATAAGCAGACAGCTACACTGTAATGAGGAATAATTGGTTGTAATAAGTATTCAGTGTAAACTGCAGTTGTACAGAAAAAAAAAAAGTATTTTGCATTCAACAGAGTATTAGAGTGAAAAGTTTGTAATCTGTGAAATAACATGTAGAGCCACAAAACACCATAAACAATATAAAAAAAACTTTGCAACACTCATTATAAAGAAAATATTAAATAAGTTGACAAGAATAAAAAGTTACTATATTAAACCAGCACATAACACAACATCTATATGATTTATGAGTGCAGCTCTTTTGAAAATATGATCAAAGTAAAAAGGTGAATTATACTCTGCAATAAATATCATATACATTTTTTAATCTGACAGAAAAGGTTTAAAATGCAGTCAATACTGTAAAGATATCAACATCTTTTTTTTTTACACTGGACTAGAACAACAGGATGTCTCAAGGTCACTGATGGTTTACAGTTCTGCTGCTGCCAGTTCTATGCTGCATTCAGAGAAAGCCTGTCTGGCTCAGACCCTATTCAGTCATGTCACTGAGGGTGAGATTCATCTGGCCAAATCTGTGGCTAGTTATCTGAAACTTTTTATAATCAAAGGAGAGATTGACACCTCTAGGGTGCAATTCATCTCCTCCCAAAGAAGATGCTTAAAGTAGGTCATATGAATCATGCCATAGAATGTCTATTTTTTTCTACTAATTATGAAGGGATCATAGAGGCGGAAGGTCATAGGTAAGTATCTCTGCAGTAGATATCTAAAGATAGGTTAGATGAAAAGCACCTAAACGTCCACCTGCAGGAATAAAATATTGTAGTAGATGGCTATTTATCACTATTTCCAGTGTGAGTTGATTTTCACTGAAGTTGGTCCAGGCTGGACTGCAGAAGTCCTTTGGTGTATTAAAAAGTGTGGAAATACTGATTAGAAACACATAGCAGTGCTTCTAACTATAAACATCAGCAATTAGTTGACACAAGTACTGTTGCAATGAATAAAGGTACATTGTCATAGTATGGACATCTTTGAATCCCAACAACTAATGAATCCTTGGTGCTAACTCATCCAAAATTTATGATAAAGAATAATAGGTCTATAGCTCAAGTTGATCATTAAGTTTTCTGTATTTTTATTGATGAAACAATGAATTTTTTTGTATTGTGTTATAAAATTGTATTTTCTTAAACACAAGATTTAAGACCTTTTCCCACCTTCCTGCCCTCTAACAGCAGAAGAAATGCAAAAGCTTATTGAAAGATGCGAGTATTTAAGAAGTCAGTAATCTCTTTCATTCCCAGAATTCTTAGTAAAATGAACTAAATGATCCAAGGGACTGTTTACTAATGTGCTGACAGCTGTAGATTGAAATTATAATTTATGGATGAGAAGAGAGTCTGCATGGACTTTGGTAGCAGCATGTGACTGTGGTAGAAGGGCAGAAGCATTTCTGCCACATGCTCTCATATTTCTTGGGGCAAATGATATTAAGGAACACAAGCAAGTTCATATAACGTTGTAATGCAGGTGAATGAACTCCTAGCTCCTGCACTATTTATTTTGTTCTAAAGTTTTATACTGCAGTTTTCTCCTTGTGTATATTTTCCGGGAGCAGTGCAGGTTGGCAGTTCCTTAGGGTCAGTGTGGGGCAGTGGAGGCTCCCCAGATGGCAGGGCAGGGCCTGGGGGCCAGGGCATGTCCCACCTCCTAGTCAGAAGCAGGGCAGCCAGGGGACTCTGGGGCAGCCCCAGGCCCAGGAATCAGGCATCTCCCTGGGGTGAGAGACGGACAGAGGCCGGGCCATGTTCTTGGCCCATGGGTGATCCTGTCTCAGTAGTCCTCATGGCCAGGCAGGGCCAGGCTGGGGAGCTGGAGACTGCTCCTGTCGTGGCGTCACCGGGGAAGGGGCTGACAACTCCAAGGGGCTGAAATATGGTCCTGGGCTGCGGGCAGGGTGGGAGGATCCTACAAAGGGGCATAAGGGACGGTCAGGGCTGGTGGTGTGCTCAGGGCCCTAACATGTATATTGCGTGTTTACTTTGCATTCCCTGTATTAATTTACTGCACTAATGTTTTGTCTAAATTCAGTTCTATGTTTCTTTTAACTGATGAATCAGTTTTACAGCATGCTGAAAGTTTTTGCCTATAATTATCTCAAATTAAATTTAATTCGCTTTAATAACCTTAATGGAATTAATTTATATTTTTACCCTGCTTTCAGATTTGTCCACTTTTGTTTTCCTTTTCTGGTACAGTTTACACAGACAAAGGCTGCAGTTACTCAAATACACTGAATTCAGACTAGTACTTATACCAAAGACAATCCCTACATCCCTAATACACAAACATTTTTGGCTTTTGATGTTTACAAGAGAGAATCTTATAATTTTGATCTATTATTCCACAAGCAGCTTAAGGAAGCTCTGGGATGAGAACAGAATCGTGTGTCAGCCTTTTAAAACAGGTCTTTGCAAGAGTCAAAAGGAGCCCTTGCTGGTTTCCACATCACACCTGTGTAGCCAATCTCTTCTAGATTTAAAAAGTCATGAAGTATTTTTTTCTTAAAATATACATTGTGCAATATTTTTTAAATTTGCTTCACAAATAATGTTTTCTTAAAATAAGTTTTAGCATAATGATATCCAACTGAAATGTCACAGTTTGAGTAAAAATATTGTTAATCTTACATTTATTGTTAATCTTACATTTAATATTGATCTATGTAGACATTTAAAACTTAGTGATAACAAATTATATTTCCACAATTAGTATTCTTTTCTACATTTCATAAATGGATAAACTGCAAAATCAGAAGAGTCTACTGTGGCATCTAAGAAAAACAGAAAAATTGTAGGATTTGAAAAAAAAAAAAGAGATACATGATGTCAAGGACAAAAATAGAGTCAGAAAATGAGAAATTTAGTCCATTGACAACAGGCCTAAGGTTTCTGATAATGCTATAAAAAAGTTTATCAGGATTTTACAGGTATTGTGGAGCAGTGAATAATGCATTAACAGTTTATTATGGGTCTCAAACATAAAAGAAATTCAAAGTATATAATTTACTTTGAATTTTACATTTACACTAATGACATCTAGGTTTTTTAAGTTTATTGGTTCTGCTGTCTATTTTTGTAACTTGTAAGATATAAATAAAAAGACTTATGAATTTATCTATTTCTATCTTATTTATTTTCTATCGAATCATGTTTTGTTTCATCATTGTCAAATACCTTAAATGCTTCTTCTATTATCTAGTTATTTGTATGTTCAAATACTTGCAAAATACTCTTGGTTTTTGTGTGCATTGCCTCTTTTCCATCATTCCTTATTAGATCTGTTATTTAAACTTCCTAAAAGCCCTATCTGCCCTTCTCTGAACTTTTCCTAATATATACTTTTCAAAAAGAAGGATACCATGAGAGAATAGTTGTTTCGGGGTGTTATCTGTTGTACTGAAACAGATGGTAAAAATGTTCATTGTAAAGTGAGAATACAACAGAAAACTAGGGGGTACAGTGGAGCAAGAGAAACAAAAAGTAAAAATGACCACTAGAAAAAAAATATATAGCAAATGTAACCTGAGTGACACTGTTAATAATTTTAATGCAATTTTTCTCATTGCCAAGTGGTCTTTTTTGTTCAAGATAGGTGTGAAACTCAATTGTATGATAAACTAATCTGGAGAGACAACGTCTGATTTTTGGATATCATCCTTCATCACAGTGTGTTAGAACTTGACATACATTCCTCAGTGACAATAGCAGGAGATGCATGTCTAAATCCCCATTTACCATCTATAGGCATTACTAAGCACTATCAATCACAAAGCACTTGTATGTCTACTGCACAGGCTATTCAGCCTGGAAACTACTTGTATTTAAATATTTTATTTATAAACTTGTATATAAACACACGCATCCTATTTTAAGCAGAATTCGTCTAAAATGACAATGAGAATTGTTTTCAAAACAGTCAGACATTTGTGAAATTCTCATCACAGTTCAGTTTGAGCTTGCTAATTTAAAATGGAAAAAAATTGGGCTTATTTCACCAGGAAAACAGAAGCAGAGTTTCCCAAAAAAGCTGCAGTAGCTATGCCAGTGAAAAGATTCACTTTGGGTAGAGAACAGGTATAACACTGATTATTTAATTCTCTCTGCAGTTAACGCTCTCTGTAGTTAAGGATCGTCAAAGCAGTTATAGTACTGTCCTCCCTTCATGCTTTTCCTGGTCTCATGAGAAGGCAGCAGGCTTCAGTTTTGGCTTAGTAGATATTGCACACTTAGTTCCTCTTCAGGACTCACCATATGACTTTGGTGTTTCTGGTCAAACTCAGTTTAGTAACTTCTTGTGCTACTTTCCAAAGCACGGAAAGGGTTTGGCATGATAGTGCTATCTCAGAGTCCAGATTCTAGAAATTCTTTCTGAGACACAACTATGTTTTGCAAAGGTGCTATAGAATACAAAACTCCAAAGACAGTATTTAATATTCAGCATGCACAGTCTGACAACATTATTGGGATGCTGGTGAGATTAACTTCAGCATCTAAGTTTAAGCATCTTGTCTAACTTAGTCATACTTAATCATACTTCCTATGCTCACTTTAGAAATAGATTCCTCTGGTGGGCAATTAATATCACAAAAAAAAAAAAAAAAAAAAAAAAAGAAAAGTAAGTATCTGGGTTGCTGAGAGACCTCTCCACATGGCTTAATTTAGTTTATAAGTGTAACTTTTAAATAGCTAAAGTCTATTTTAGATGAGATAAGTTCTTTCAATTGCTCCAAGGAAATTAAGATAACACTGAGACAGAAAAGTTATCAGGACTTTGCTTTTATTTGAAAAGCATCTGTTTCCAGAAAGTTAGGAAATGCAATATTGCTCCTCTGCAAGCTCAATGGTTTTATGAGATCTCTGAGAACTTGTAAAAGAACTGTTATCTTCAAGAACATAGGAAGATGCATACAGGTAGTCAACTGCAAAACAAAAAGAAATAACACACAAAGGTGTTCTTTTGTTTATAAATGATTAAGACTGCAGGAGAGGAAGGAAGGCATTTAGTACTTTTCCTCCGTTATTATCATACTGCCATCCAAGAGTCATGAGTTTCAAAGCTGTGACTCTTTCAGTCTTGGAGGATAACACTGACCTATTGTGACAGTCCATATTCTGGATGGGTATTTCAAGTTCAGGCCACCTCATATACAGAAGTACATTGATGAGACTTCAAAAACTGCAGGTTAGAAAGAAAAAAAATGAACAAAAGAATCAAAGTCAATGAATACTAGATTAAATTCATACTGTACATCAGCAGGATGATCAAGGATGGCATGGTGCCAAATATTCAGCTTAGGGTTGTGAAGCTCAAATTCACACACCTAGGGAATGCCCTAGAAAATCTACAAATTTTCTTTACTAGTCACATGAATATTAAAACTCACAATTAGAGATATATTTCATATCTTTGCTTAGTGGACCTGACACAGAAAGTTTCTGATATAATAAGCTCTTCTTACCTCAAAACCACTAAAAATACAAAAGATCCACAGATTTCAAAGGATGTTGGGGGTTTTTTGTTTTTTGTTTTTTTTTTAAGGGAAAATATATGTTCAGAATTATTTGTCTAAACAAAGTTCAGTTATCTGTTTATTCAGCTTTACCCAGAGAGAACATCTGACAGATTCTAAAAAATAGTGGAAGAGAAAACCGACATCTGTTAAATACAATTCGAGGCTTCTTTTAGTAGAGGTAGCTGACCAGTTTATTCTGAAATATTGATGATGAAAAGCTACTACGGTATTGAAATGTGAATGTAAGGGTCCCAGAAAATATTTCACCTAGCAAGAAGCAATATATCCACATGTTTTTTTGTTTTTTTGTTTTTTTTTTTTCTGTTGTATCTAGTTCTGAGGATTTTTTCTGTTACAAAAACTGTTGCTCTTGTGACTGCCCTAATCACACCTACATTCAGTATTAAGGGTTTCTTTTGGAGTTGCAAGTGTCCTTACTGTAAGAAAAAAGTACAGGAATACCTACCTGAAAACTATATTTGAGTGTCACAAACTCAGAGCATCACATAAGAGTGGAAGGTAGAAATAGTGGGTAAATTTATTTTTCTATACCTTAGAGACTGACTTTGAACATCCCTTACAAGATCTGAAGTGAAGTCTGGAATACAGTGTTACACAAGTATGCAAAATTGTGCTTCACAATAATTTGGAACAGTCTCTTACTAAAATATGAGTATGAAGTTTTGATATAATAAATGAAAGCAGAGAAAAATCTTTAGTTATGCATGAAAGTTGTTGCTTTCATACAGAAACAACGTTCGTATGAAATTAATTGCATGGGTGAATAGAGAACCTACTTGGTAATACAGACCTTCAGACTCATCAAGGACAATAGAAAGGTGTTTCTTGGGTGGCTTGCTATGAAGAACTTTTCACTAATGCTCAAAGCAAAGAAAAATGCACAGTTCTCATTATTTTAACTGAAAGCTAACATAATTATTCCCACAGTGACACAGGGATCAGCAGTTTATCCAGCTCTGTTCTGAGGTAGTTTATATTTGCAAGGTGGGAGAAGGAAATAAAACTTGCTTGAGAGACTTACTACTGGGAATTTAAAGGTTCATGTCTTTGCCTGTTTGGAAAAAAAAAAGTTATTTTGCTTTATATGAAGCAGAAAGAAAAGTGGAAAGAATTTTGAGTAAGGATTTGAAAAAGAAGGCATGGGTATTGTCAAAATATCTCATTAACAAATCAATTGATTGTATAAAGTATGAGTGTTCAGGAGTATTTTTGTAACCAATAACTGCCTCTTTCCTGCACAATTAGGGAGAGAGGGTTATTTTTAAGAGTATGGTAATTTTAGTGGGAACTGTGATAGTGCCAGTAATTAAAAGAAAAAAAAGATTTTTTGCCCTGTATCCCTATGACGTGTTGATTCTCCATAATCTTTTCTTTTAAAATAAGCTAGCACATTCCTCTTTCTACGCATGGAATTAATAAATAAACAGGTAAGTATTTACAATATGTACCACTGTCGATAGTGATTCTTCTGAAACATTAACATCTTTTATATTTGAGAAAAATAAATAGATTTTTCACCTGAATAATTTTTTAATAGGAATAAGCAAAAGTCCTTTTACTTTCTAGCTTCCAATTGTTCAGACCATTTATTTTCTTTTCAGCTGCAGCCAATATGGTTTATCCCATACTACATTTTGGATTAGTTCCTTATTATCCTCTTTCTCTCCTTTTTGTCATTCGAAGGAGCCTGAAACATACTGATCATGAATTTGCTGACAACCACTGTATCCCACTGCACTGGGACAAACTTAAGGTTCTGTTTGAATTAGCACAAGTAGAGTCACATGCTTATTCAGACTTCTGCAAACCTTTCAATAGTCTTCCTTCTTGTTTATCCCTCCCACACATATCTTCCATTTACTCTTCTCCAATTTTTTTTTTTTTTTTAAATTTAAAACGTACATCTTTCTTCAAGAAACCTTCTGTGAATTTAGTCTGCTTTGGCTTTTTGTATGGTATAAAAAAAATAGGGAAGACCTATTAATGTGGCTTAAAATCTGTGGGAGGGAAGGACAAAAGGAGGTTGCTGACTGTGGCATTTTCTCAGCTGAATACTGTGCAGTAGTGCTCTGAAGGATTAGGGTGAATAACTGGTGAGTTTAAATTGTAATTGTGCTGGGCATCTGTTTCTTTTGACAATATTTGTACTCTCCAACAGGGATAGGCAGGGAGTCACAAATTATAACTTTGGGAATTCAGTGCAGGAGCATGGTTGCAGCAACATCTGTGTGTAGCCACACAGAGGAGGAGAATGCACCTCCAGAGTTCAGTCTAGGGCAGAAGACCTCTTATGTTAGCTGAATTGCCTTCTGGAGGAGCTCCTTGCTCTCTGCTGACTATAGAGGGAGACTCATCTTAGGCACAAAGGTTAGATGGCAAAAGACAGGAAGTGCAAATGCTCCTTAAGAGACCATGTGGGCTGCTTCCTATATCTGTGTCCTGTGTTATAAGCACAGGTTATTTGTGGGTCTTGTGGATGCCATGACTTCCCAATTCTTGACGCCCATTTTCATGCTGATGCTGTTTTGCTGGGTAAACTGGGGTAGCTCTGTTGGGTTCAGTGGAGTTGTGCTATGTCATGTGAGCTGCAGCTGTAGCCCATGGAGCACTGAGAGTACTTTTAGCTTTTCTGTGTATGCTCTCAGTGTTCAGACATCTTTTTTCTCAATCATTTGCAATGTTAGAATAAGGCTTGATCTGATCATGGACTTGAAGGCACCTCCCTCTGTGTTGGCTAGTTGATATCAGTTATTTGTCAAAGTTTCTCTTGCTACCACAGGCAGCATGTATTCACTTGTACTTTTTAGAGATTCTCACTGCCTTTGTGACATTCTTGATCATGTTATTAAATAGGAGAGATTCCTCTTGTGTTGGGTCTGACTGGGATGTAGTTAATTTTCCACATAGCAGCCCTCAGAGTGCTGTGTTTTCTATTAGTAGCAAGAAAGGTGTTGATAACACACTAGTGTTTTGGCTGTTGCTGAGCAGTCCTACCACAGCATCAAGGCTGGCTCTCCAACATTTCTCCTGACCCACTAGGCTGGGGGCAGGGAAGCTCTTAGGAGGAACAGCCAAGACAGCTGACCCAAACTGACCAAAGTGATATTCCATACCATATGACGTCTGCTCAGAAATAAAAGGAACGAGAACGGAGCAGGAAGGGGGGACATTTGTTATTTCTATTTGTTCTCCAGGGTAACCACTATGCATACTGAAGCCCTGCTTCCCAGGAAGTGGCCAAACATCACCTGTTGATGGGAATTAGAAAATAAATATTTTGTTCTTTTGCTTCTGCATGCACAGCTTTGATTTGTTTCTATTAAACTGCCTTTTGTCTCAACCCACAAGTTTGGGGTTTTTGTTCCATCTTATTTTCTCCTCTCCTCATCCTGCTGAGGAGACGGGGGTGATAGAGCAGCTTGGTGGGCAGCTGGCATTCAGGCAAGGTCAACCCACCACACCTCTAAGTCCTCAAATCTTGACACACTTCATCTCACCGATGTCTTTAAAAAAAACAGGGAAAGAAAGGAACACAATTTCAGTAACTTTACTTTCTTACTTCCAAACTCTCAAAGTTACCTCTATGACCTTGTTTAGAATTGTCAGACATAACAAGAAAAAGATATATAAGATTTTAAAAGCTGTCTAGAATCATTAAGACATTCAGCACTCATTAAAATTAATGGTAGTTTTGCCTTTATCACAATAATATCTGAAAATCACAACCAAATTTACTTTAAAGTTCATTACCCAGAACTGCTTTGTGTTATGGTCTGAATAAACATTTATTCCCTGTTTCTGTCCCCAATTACAGCCATAAATAATAGATGGATTGTTTTACAGCATACATTATTTGTGTATCAATTGACAGGTTCCCAGATTCACAAATTACTTTTGCATAACTTGAGACATCTGATTTATTCACATTTTTCTCAGAAATACCAGGCATATTTTTCTGTTTATCAGAGGATCAGAGCCTGCTGGAAAATGTGTATACTGCATATTTGCATATCTACTGATCCCTTTGCATTCTACCTTAGCTAATAATGAGATATTTTATTATTTTATTTTATTTTATTTTA
>NW_010307160.1:0-1425 GCF_000700745.2 Antrostomus carolinensis
GAGAGTAGTTCTGCAATAACATCTGCCAGCTTCCTCAGCATTTGAGGGTGCATCCCATCAGGGCCCATAGATTTGTGGGTGTTGAGTTTAGCTAAATGGTTCCTAACCCTATCCTCCTTGACCAAGGGAAAGTTTTCCTCTCTCCAGGCTTCCTCTCCTATCTTCAAGGCCTGGGATTCCTGAGGGCCATCAGTAAGGACTGAAAGAAATAAGGTATTCAACAACTCTGGCTTCTCTGCATCCTCCGTCCCCAGGGCACACACCTCATTCAGCAGTGGTCCGACATTTTCCCTAATCTTCCTTTTGCTTCTGATGTACTTCAAGAAGCCCTTCCTGTTGTCCTTGACATCCCTAGCTAGATTTAATTCGAAGCAGGCCTTGGCCTTCCTTGTTGCATCCTTGCATACTCTGACACCAACACTCCCAACACCAACCCTTGAGGGACACCACTCGTCACCGGTTTCCACTTGGATATCGAGCTGTTGACCCCAACTCTTTGAGTGTGACCATCCATACAGTTCCTTATCCACTGAGTGGTCCATCCATCAAACCCACATGTTTCCAATTTAGAGACAAGGATGTCATGCGGGACGGTGTCAAATGCCTTGCACAAGTCCAGGTAGATGACATCAGTTGCTTTAGCCTTATCCACCAATGTTGTAACCCCATCATAAGAGGCCACCAGATTGGTCAGGCATGACTTGTGTTGGTGAAGCAATGCTGGTTGTCACCAATAACCTCTTCATTCTCTACATGCCTTAGCATAGTTTCTAGGAGTATCTGCTCCATGATCTTGCCTGGCACTGAGTAGAGACTGACCGGTCTGTGGTTCCCCAGATCTTCCTTTTTCCCCTTTTTAAAAATGGGGGTGATGTTCCCCTTTTTCCTGTCTGTGGGAACTTCACCAGACTGCCATGACTTCTCAAATATGATGGATAGTGGCTTCACAACTTCATCTGCCAGCTCCCTCAGGATACGCGGATGCATCCCATCGGGTCCCATGAACTTGTACATCTTCAAGTCCTTAGGTGCTCCCAAACCTGATCTTTTCCCACAGTGAGTGGCTTTTTGTTCTCCTGGACCCTTCCTCTGCTTTCCAGGACTTGGGCAGTGTGGCACGAGCCCTTGCCCGTGAAGACTGAGGCAAAAAAGTCATTGAGCACCTCAGCCTTCTCAATGTCCCTCAGCCTGCTCAATGTCCTGGGTGACCAGATCTCCTGTTGCCATCTGGAGAAGGCCCACATTTTCCTTAGTTTTCTTTTTCTCCCCAACATACCTATAAAAGCTTTTTTTGTTACTTTTGATATCTCTGGCCAGATTTAATTCTATCAGGGCTTTGGCTTTCCTAACCTGATCCCTGGCTTCTCAGGTAATTTATCTGTATTCCTCCCAGATAACCCGTCCTTCCTTCCACCCTCTATAGGC
>NW_010307161.1:0-18918 GCF_000700745.2 Antrostomus carolinensis
CATTCTGTGATTCTGTGTGATTCTGTGAATACTCTGATAGGTCAAATACGATGTGGCACGCAATTTAACAAAGGTAGCTAGTTTTTTTGTCATTTAATTGCTTGTGTCACTCATCAGGAGGTCTGAAGGTTCAAAACATGATTTTGACACATAGAACAAAATAAATCAGCCCAAAAATGATAGAATAATGTTTAGATTAATCTTCAGATCCACCATGTAAAGTACCAGTTTAGAGAAAATATCTCCCTTGTATGTCACTTAGAAAACAGTCTCAGTGAAATTTTATGTGATTTAATTTATTAACAATTAACGCAATCTTCTAATCACTATTTTGTACAACAAGAAAGGATAAAACATAAACAGTTAAACACACAGTTAATTAAACACTTTTTCCCCCCCTTCCCAAACTCAACATAAGACAAAAACCTCTCCTCCCCTCTTCCTAGTCTCAATCTCCCTTATTTTTGCCATAGTTTTACACTCAGTATGTCCCAAATTCCTTGATGAGGTGATAGGTGGTGAAGGATGTTGGGGCTGGTTCTGTCACTCTTTCTTGCTTTTCAAGTATTTTTCCTCTGTCCCAAGGTGGATTGCCCACAGACTGCAGTCCCTTAGTGGTGTCCCTGTTGTGGCATGGATCCAGGACAGTATTATCTTAATTTTCCTGTTTTCTGCATTGTTAATTCAAAACCTTTTTATTTTTGTCGACATGTAGAACAGGGGTATGGGAAGGTGAGTCTGATGGCTCATCAGTTCAGGTAAACTTTGAGCATCACCAACTCACGTTTAGTTACATATTGCCTTTTTCCTCCACTCTTTGATTACACTTTTTATTTACAGTGTACACTGAAGTATTCTGTACTTCAGAGATGAAGACTTGAACTCCAGAAGTGTGTGGAGTGTCTAGTGCATTACAGCTTTCTATCTCTTTGATAAGTTCTGTGAGCCATTGTAATAGAAGCATTTCATAACAACTAGTGCCAATGCTCTCTTATTGTCTGCAGTAATATCACTTAAAAATTTAGCTCTAGGTTGACCATCATTGCAATTTTCAATATGTTTACATTCTTTTAGTGTCACATATTAGCTTTTTCATTGCTTCACTTTCATTCTGCCATTTGTGAGTTCAAAGTGATGAGCAGTCTCTAGGCAAATAAATACTATGTACCATCCTTTATTTACAGAGCTTCCCATCAATAATTACTTCCCACAGGCATGAAATCACTATAATAGCTTAAATATTACTACGAAATTTAACCAATTACACTAGTAATATTTTAGTGCCTATTTAACAAATAGCAATGTAATTCATGTGTAAAACTAATTATTACAGAGTTCAAAAAAAGCTAACACTTTTGACTTATTTTTTATTACTTTTAACTGACGAGATGAATTTTGTTCACTTCAGCTGTCTAACCTATCTGTTGGGGTATTTCAAAGCTCTCAGCTGGTCTGTAACTTCAGGCTTCCTTTCTGGGAAAATTTTGACATTGCAGGGAGGAGGAAAGAGAACAAAATAGAGTTGCTGTGTATTCATATCAGAACACAGTTAGGAAAACTCAGGATTTGCAAAGCGTTACCAGGGTTTGATCCAGACATAATATTAAGTTTTAATTATCTGAAAAAAAACCTCACTTAAAATGGTAAAACCATTTTGAATACTGGTTCTTCATTTTTTAATAGTATTTTTTTTTTTTTTTTGGGGGGGGGGGGTGTGGTTTAAACTTACATCCTTAATCGTTTCATTTGAAGTGTTTAACTCTATATTTTCTCATTTATTTGAGTCTGAGAATTCAAAAACTCAAAATCCTTTTCTTCCAGAAAGTCAGTTTCCATATCCTTACCTTCATAAAAAAACCCTTCGGAACGTGGCAGGACCCTTCTGGAAATGCACCTAGAACACCACAGCGCAAATCAATGGTTCACACTGTACCAAAATTTCTTCTGCATATCCTTAGGGTGATCATCTAAATATCCAGTATGGCTTTTTAACTAGGTCACCTATGAAAAGTTGGTGGCTTTAGTGATTCTAAATCTCTCTTTTCTAAATGGCTGTTGGACTTTCTTTATGGAGTCTGTTTCTCAGAACCCTCAAGTTTTCTTTCTCAGCTTTTAAAAAATGTGATAGGTACTTGTTTGTCTACTCTGTTACAAAATCAAGAAGTCTGTTCTGTGTTGCCTTAAAATTTATATTGTCAGTCATAGCATTGTTTTTTGGTGGGTTGACTTTGGCTAGCTGCCAGACACCCACCAAGCTACTGTCTCACTTTCCCTCTTCAACAGAATGAGGGAGAAAATAGGATGAAAAAACTCACAGGTTGAGATAAAGACAGGGAGATCACTCACCAACTACTCTCTTGGGCAAATCAGATTTGTCTTGTGGAAAATGAATTTAATTTGTTGCCAATTAAAATAGATTTGGATAGTGAAAAGCAAAACCAAAATTTAAAAACCTTTCCCCCATCCCGACCCCCCCCCACCCCCCTCCCCCTCTTTCTTCTAGGTTCAACTTTAATTCTCCATTTCTGACTCCTCTACATGGCATGGAAAACCTACTCCAGCACAGGCTCTTCACAGGTGGCAATATCTTCAGGAAAAATCTACCTGTTCCAGTGTGGGGTCCTTTACAGTCTGCAGTGTAGATATTTTTCATGGTGTAGACCTACTTATGGGCTGCAGGAGAACCTCCCCTCCAGCACCTGGAGCACATCCTCCCCTTCCTTCTTCACTGACCTTGGGGTTTGCAGGGCTGTTTCTCATACTATTTTTCCCTCACTCCTCAATTCCATGCAGCATTTTTGCCCTTTCTTAAGTATGTTTCCCCTGAGGCACCACCACCCTGGCTGCTGGGCTTAGCCGTACCCTGTAGTGGATCGGTTGGAGCCAGCTGGAAACATTTGTGTCTGGCACAGGGCAGCCCTGGCCTCTCCTCAAAGAGGCTGCCCCTGCTGCCATCTCCTGCTACCAAAACTTTGAATGTACAACCAATACACAATAAAATAAAGCAAATAAAGGACCTGTCTTTGATATCTGTGTTACTATTTCCAGTCCTTACAAACATAGTCATTACTTATGAAAGAACAGGTAAATGAAGAGTGTGCAAGTTGCAAAACTTGACACTCAGAAATAACAGAAGGGATCTTAATTCAGATTGGTTGTACTAAAAAATTAAAAAGAGTCATGACCATTTTTATAATATCATGTTCCATTCTTTCCCCTAAGGATCTCTGGTTTGTTTGGTATCCTACATATGCCACAATTATCACACTATTGCTACTCCACTTGCAATCCAGAAGCCATAGCACTTTTTAAGACTCTCTTGCTCTAGTACTCAAAAGCATATAACAAGATTAAAAGACCTAGTTTCTCCTTTTTTTTTTTTTTTTTTTTTCACGCTTAAATGGTTCTTTAAATAGTAAGCTAAGACCCATATGATCCAACATGTTTATTATATAAAGCACTGTTCTTGTGTTAAACTTGCACATCTTAAATTGTACCTAAAAAAAGTGGGAATATTCAAAAGTTTTCACTCTGCTTCTACCAGAACCCTCCCTCCATTCACAATGTGTGATGGTTACATCTCCATGGAGCAAATGAGGGCCACATGGTTATACTCCAATACTTCAGAATGAGCTAGTTTAAATACCAGAAATAGCAGAGGATTAGTAGGGGCTTTGGTTGGAACTGATTAACCCTGCTGAAGTATAGCCTCCGTAGAGCATCATGTTTCATTCACATAACATTGGGCCATACAGATGTATCTACAGTCAAGCATATATGTAAATTCTTGGAGGACCAGAGTTTAAATTTCATACCACTCCAATAAAGAAGCCCTGTGTAGGCAAATTAATCAGTCAGCTTTATGTTCACCCAACGCTGATGTGCGGCATCGAATAATATATTTTAATGTGTGAGAAAAATATATTAAAAAATTAAACCTTACATGCTCTATATCCGCTATTGTTTGGTATTTATTTTGTTAGTTAAATTGTTTCATCTGCATAAAAAGACCCTGTAAGTAAGTCAATGTCTATTTGGCATAACATTGCTACATCTTAGCTAGATATTTATTGTCATCTAATGCTAGCAGGGCAGCCTTATGTGGTAGTGTTGACATAATGCCTCTATGAGGTGACTCACACATTATATTTACTTATACTTTGCTTCACTTATAAAGACAAAATAGGCTGGAGTACTTTTATACAAGTGAAGAAATACACTTCAAAGGATATGAAAATATTAAATAAAAAAGTAGGCAATATCATGTAATGGCTATGAAAAGCTCTTCAAAATGGGACTTACACCTGAAGCCTTGCTTTATGTATCTAAATCCTTTACTGGATCTTGATCACTGACTGTTGACATGAAACAGTAGAACATTACTTTAATCTGTGTAGTCCTACACAGGAATCTTGTGTTTTTAGGAAAGAGAAGGAAAGTCAACAACTTTACAATGAAAATAGAAAAAAGTAGCAACTATAAAGTGTAACCTTTAACATACATTTTTAAAGTATTTGATCTTTATGGCTCATTTGGTCTTTAGGGGTATACTTCTTTATCAGTATAGTTATTATAGCCCTCATTAGTTAATCCCAGTAACGCTTTTGTAGGTGTTAATATAATCACTATTATTTTGAACTTTTAAAATCTGACCTTAATTTATTTCTGCAGGCTGTAAACTAAAACACACCACCTGCTTTTGTCTAAAATAGAAAATAATTTTTTTTTGGACAGCACTTTAGTGGAAATAGAGTTGACTTGTTGCTCTTCAGAAAGTCTACCTTGGGGAAAACTTTTTAAATCCTTTTCTGGTCCACAAATGAACTGAATATAGAAGTTCCTTTATTCCATAAAATCAGTGAAGATTTAAACATGAAATCACCTATAAATAGAATGTAGAGTTAGTTATATAGCAGTAATGAATGGATATTTTATGCTTCAGATGAATATTTCAATTTCTTATGGCACACAGCAAGTGGAGTCCAAAACCACATCATCATCATCTTTTACAAACAGTGAGAAAACTCTTTTCTTTGTGTACAAAGCTTTCAACTGAAATTTAAAGCATAAAGAGAAGGAAATATGAACATGAATGATAATTTTATTTAGAAACAAAAAGTCAAAACAGTTGTTAAAGATAAAATAAAAAAAGGTATTGTGATACCCTAAACAATGAGTGACATAATTTTTGACAACAGAATTGGAGGCTAAATTAACCATTCTCCAAGTTGTTTTTTATGATTTCTTTTCCTTTTATTGCTTTTCTGAGTTGACATTTTTGATGTAACAGCATTTATTCTGTTCCAGCCAAGCACAGTGAAAGTTAAGGGAATATACTGTAACTTATCAGACTTGTGAAAAACAGCCAAATACTTTCTGTAATGCCAAAAAGAAAGCCAAAACATGAAAAACTGTCACTTCATTCAAATTATGTAGCTTTCATTATAATTATTAAATAGATCCTGAAGATTTTAATCAGATTATTAAACAAATATATTTAGCTAGTAAATAATAATAAAAATATATAGTGTTACAGATTGGAGATAGTTGGTAATAGGGGTTTATGTCCTAAAAAGTCAGGGTAATTTAATTCATAGTTACAAACGGACCTGCAATTAGTATTCAATATTCTTACTTTTTTGTGTCAGGAAACACAGAGTTAGCTGGAGCAGGTACATATGATGCCTTGCAATTTATTAATCCAGTGCTACATCCTGTTAACATTGTACATGATTGGCACATTAGCACCTTACTTCTGGTAGACTGATTTTAATGAGGTTGCTATTAGGTTAATCAGGATAATAAGTCTTTGTAAAATCTGTGTCTGCAACTATAAGCACTCGCATTGCCCCTTTAGTCCCACTCAACAAAAATGAAAACACATCAGTATGTTTTATTGGTCACTAGCCATCATGAACATATAAATAAGTTTTTACTAGGGACTGATAGTATACAAATCTTGTGGTATGGTGAAACCTTCACAATAAATTATTTACTGCAGTTATCCAGCAAGTGATCTCCAAATTTAATGTGAGGATGGACAAGAGAGTTGATTGAGTTAATCTAACTATATTGAAAAAAAGTATCCAATTCTCTCTTTTGCTGTTAGTTTCACAGTCCTGTACAGCTCCTCTGTTGTTTCAGCCCTGCTGCATGTTTAGTCCTTTGATAAGCTATGGGACTAAATGAAGATCAGCAACATTATGTTACTGCTGAGCACTGGAGGTAGCACAAGGGTGTTTAAAACAGGAGGGAAAGTTGTGATGGGATAGAAGGACTCCCTTACCGTGTAGCCATCATATGAAGTTACAATCTTAGTAGTCTACCTCCTCCTCATCCTCCTTCTTCTCCTCCTATTCCTCCTCCTCCTTTTCTTCTCCCCTCCACCCTGATTCAAATAAGTACAGGTAATTTTGAAAAGAGTCAAGCAATAAAATCTGTTTCAAGAGAAGGCACTTTTCATATGTTCCGTGAAAAAGCTGTCCAATTAATCATTTTTTCTTCCCAATATTTTGCACACTAGCTATCAAAAACAAATGAAAAAACTCCAAAAAACAAAACTAAATCACCTTTCCAAAAAAATTAGATTTACATGTCTTTTGATATCAAATATTTTGTCCATTTTCTTAATAATTTTAATAGATATATCAGTTTTGTCTTGTTGCCCATGAGCACTCAAAGATAACTGCCCTAAGCCATATTCATTTAAGGAGTAGCTTTCTAAAATGACAGCAAATCCTCTCTGATTATTATGCTCAAAGGACTCCGATTCAGTGTCTTAGCCTTTTTTTCTGTTCAAATTATGATTTAAATGATCATTCCACCCTCATGTAGATACAAATGTCTCAAAAATTACTGGGTTCATAAATGACTTAAAAAACAACTGAGGAGCTTAAAAAAAAAAAAAAAAAAAAAAAAAGCCCAGAAGGCTATATTCTGTGTTTTCTGAGATTTTTCAAAATTGAACTCTTCCTTAATTTTGTTATTTTTAAACTTACAAGAAAAATATAAGATTTGAATGGAAAAAAACTTCTAGATCTGCATTGTTTTCCTTCCTATGAAACTTTGTGGCTATCAGAAATGTAGCTGCTGAGCAACTTTGCCTTTTTCTCCAGTGCCAGGTGTTGATATATCTCAAGGCTTTTGTATCAACAAGAGTATTTATCAAAAAAACTATTTGTATTTTCTGGGGAAGATCTAGGTATAAACTTACATTGTATTGTTTTGTGTAGCACAGGATCACAGTGTCTTAAAAGCAGCATTGGAAGACAGAATCTTTCTCTTGGGTGTTTGGCTGCATTTCAGGGAAGTGTCCTTTCTCAAATTAAAGAAAAAATAATAATCTCACAAAAAACATTTCTCACAGCACTCAGACAGGTGATGTTAAAATATCCAAAGTACTTGTCTAGTCTGGTGGCAAATTTGTTTGCCTTAAAACCAGAGGATTAGAAAGAGAAGGAGAATACAGTTTATTTAAGAGAAAGAAAAACCATAAACATCCCTTACTTTAGCCATGGAAAAAATATACGCCTGTCTGTACAAAACAGGTATTTGACATGTTAGGATAACCTTCAGCATATTTGGGTATTTTTGTTTTCTCTCCCTCTATGCCTGCAACTAGAAGATATTCCAGGAAGAAGATTACTACATTGAAGAATTTCCATTGATTGAACACTGACTTTCACTGATTTAAATAAGATAGTTTGTCACTTCAGGATACTTCTCAAGATAAGAAAACCTGGGAAATGGTTTTCACTGTCTGTGCTATTAACATGGTTGTCTCTAACATGTCACTGGTATTTGATTCTGTGTTTTGTTACAGAATTATGTAGTTTCTGTTCACTGGTAAGCCAGCTATGAACTGACTAGAGTTATTAAGTGTTATTGAGATTATTTGCCTTATTCTTTTATTTTACCTTAAAATTTTCAATCCTCTATTTTCTGCAGGCTGTCTTTTTTTAAAAAAAAAAAAAATCAAGAGATTGTGTGAGAGATGAATGTTTATTCTATATGAGGCTTGGATTAGATCAAAATAACAGATTTAGTTTTCAAAATGTCTTCCCTTACTTTGCTGTAAATCTGAACAGAAGATTTATAACAACACACACAATTTTTAAAGTTGTTTCAGCAGTAGTCAGCAGTCAAACTATTATAATTTACACTTACTATAAAGCCCTAGAGAGTTCATTTTACAAGAGAGCTGGGATGCATTGAAAAACAATGTGAAGTAAAGTCTCTTTGTCATTGTGTTGGTGCTTCTGAGAAAATCAGTGGTGATAATGTCTAATAAGACTGCATGATGTTATGCAAGATTTCACTCAAAAATTTAAGACCATAGAAAAATCAAGGTCATGGTAATGTTTTCTGTTTGTATTACTATACTCCATCTTTAACATCTTTGTATCCTGTTATTTCAGAGTCTTTCATTTGATGGAAACAAAGGAAATCTTTGCTGCATTTCAGTGGCAATTTTTTGAGGTTTTTCTAAATTGGTATGAAAATATCTTGATCTATGATGATATATGAATTAAATAAGAAACCAAATTGGTTTTGGTTCCTTATTTAATTCCTATATTATGACATTTTAGAGAACATTTTTTATAAAATGTTTTCAAAGCTAATTGTATGCACATTTTTAATATATCTGTTCATTATTGTTATTTAGTCATCAGGTGATGCAGAAAGGTTTAATTTAAATTACATTAAAGTAAATCACAGAACTTCACATTGGAGTAATATTAGAAACCTTTACTAATACTCTTACAAATATAGTTTGCTAAAATGTAAAGACAAAAAATGCACTCCACCCTTGTTGAGAAGTGAATTGAAATCAGAATCTTTGGGCTTCGTTGTGTGACATTAAGTAAGTGTTATATTTCTCCACTTTCTGGAAGAGACATGATAAAGTAAGCTCAATGGAGAGTGAAAAGGAAAAAGGAAGTTATGTGGAAATATATGGATTTTTTTTGTTGCTTGTTTTTTGTTTGTTTTTGTTTTTTGGTTTTTTAACAAGAGAACAGTCAAAGTTTTTGCTCATGTTGAATAATATTTTGTACACATATGAAGTCCTTCTTCAGTCTAAATTAACTTTTAAAAGAATTTAGAATATTGACTTTTTTCTTGCTTGGATATTTCTTATGCTAACATGCCTTCACAAAGATACTGTCAGGAAATATACTTTCTTTGGTAAAAGTATTTTATTCGGCCTTACTATTAGGTCCTGATAGGAGATTTCATCTGTTTTATTAATGTGACGTGAAATAAATCTGTATTTTGTCAGAGATTTTTAAATATTTGAAAATAAAATAGAAGTAGTAATTTTACTGCATTCTAGAAAGAACAAAACGGCCACATTTTGTAGTCCTACTATCACTACTCATGACACCTTGAATTGTTCCTACCAGATACCTCTGGTCTATTGATGCCAAATATATCTGTAGTACAAAATAGGTAAAGGAGGAAAAGGATAAATTGGTGACTTATACTTTATACTCAAATTCCAGGTCTTTTAGGGATTGGGAATATTTATTTTCCTTGTGTTTTGGACTTTTTTTTTTTTTTTTTTTATTTTATGCAAGGATCAGATCTTTATTCAGGTTTCCTTAATTTTCTCCTGGATCAAGTGCTCTAATAGGTTGTTCATGTTGGCCAGACTAAACGGATTCATTCTTTATAAAGAGAATGAATCACAACAATTCAATTTGTTCTATGTCCCATCAAAGAGACCTAAATTGTTCAAGAACGGAAAACTCTTAAAGAAAATTTAGTATGGTCTAACAGTGATAATAAAACAAATCAGCATTTATTAGACACCTAATCTTAAACCAAAGTCCTGAAATCATAATGCCCAGACTACACTGAGGAAAGCCTTTATTATGCAAAGCAGCACAGGACACCTGTGAAGCCTTTCTCTGGGTTTCCAGAGTGCACTTCCATATACTCCTTAATGATAAAGCTCATTTAAAAGATCACTTTTATAACAACACTCCTACATTCCTGCCCCTATGCTAGAATTCTGTACTTCTTCAATGTAGCAGTGCAACTGTATATAATGCTGTGTTGTAAACTGAATCGTTGATGTGAATAACAAACCTTGAGCACTCTTTTATTAACACAGTTCAATTCAGTGATCTGTTCTATGTTATGCCCTTACAAATGTTTTCAGCAGCACAAAAGAGAGGATGGTGAATGAGAACAAGCAGTGGGAGGTCAAGGTGTGTGCATTTGTATAGGACTTCTTAAATTAGCTTCACTTCCAAAGAAAATATATGTAGAATTACACTCTTAGTCTTCCACGTGTTCTCTTCTTTAATACAAATTCTATTCATATTGTTTTTCTGTTCCTCCCTTCAGGGGGGATTCACTGCTTTAAGCAAATGTCTGGTAGTTGAAAATTCCATTCTCTGAAGCAAAGTATAATTTCTCAGGTAAGAGGGCCCCATTGAATTCCCAATAGCACTGCATATACTGCCATAAATATCTGCAACCTCCCATCACAGTATAATATTTCTAACATATTTTTTCCTTTATTTCATATATAGAGAAAAAGGCAAGCTAAGGCAGGCTTAATATAATGCTAGATCTTACATTTTCTTGACATAATTCCTGCCCCTAAATAAATAAATAAATAAATAAGAAAAGAATGCAAACTAGTGCAAGTAAGAAAACCCAACACTCTGAGCAAACACTTTACATATGAAAGTCCTGAGCAAAGACTGCAGCTTCAGTAGAAAAATTCTACTTGTTTTTTGGTTTGTTTTTTGTTGTTGGTTGGTTTTTGGGTTTGTTTTTTTTTTTTTTTTTTTTCAGAGTGAGACAACTATTTCACTTAGCCAATCATGGAAAACTATGAAAGTTACCTTATGTACCTTCACTCAACCTGTGATGACATTGCAGAACATCAGAAATACATTTTACTTTTACTTTTCAGTGGTAGCCAGTGGTAGGACAAGTGGCAATGGACATAATCTGGAACACAAGAGGTTCTGCTTAAACATAAGGAAAAACTTCTTTACTGTGAAGGTGTCAGATCACTGGAACAGGCTGCCCAGAGAGATTGTGAGGGTCTCCTTCTCTGGAGATATTCAAAACGCACTTGGATGCAGTCCTATGCAACTTGTTCTAGGTGAACCTGCTTTGGCAGGGTAGTTGGACTAGATGATGTCCAGAGGTCCCTTCCAACCCCTACCATTCTGTGATTTTGTGATTCTGTGATTTATCTCAAATTGATGCACAGTTAAAGTATCACAGTCACAGAATCACAGAATGGCTGAGGTTGGAAGGAACCTCTGGAGGTCATCTGGTCCAACAAGTACCTAAATTTTATATTCAATAGAAATGGTAAGCCCTACAGAAAAATGATAGGATAAAACTGCTCTTTTCTCTTTTTTTTTTTTTTTTTTTTTTTTTTTTTCCAGGAAAGCAAAATCATAAGAAAGATTAAATACCTTTGAAATTTTGAATCACATTTCTGGAAGGTCAGTCAAAGTATACAATTCACCTTGAAAGAAATGGAATTTGACTTTTTCTTTTTGTGTAATTCCTTGTCCCTGGTAATAATGATTTCTTAGCAGATAGCCAGTCAAAAGATTAATAGAATTAGAATCCTTGTAAAATAAGCATGTTCTCACTGACAGCTAACTTGTTTTTTTCCCCTTTCTTTTGGAAGACAGTAAACAGAAACAAAGCCTGCAGGAATACAAAGAAAGCTAGCACATTAAAGAGGGATTAGCTTCAGAAGGCTATGACAGATGCAAAGTACTTTGCACACATTGCTATGTGATGTTCAACATATGTTGTCAATTAAAAATTGCTTAAGAAATATTTAACAAGGCAAAGCTAACCCCTAGTTTGTAAGAATATATTGAGCTTTTGCATCACTGTTCCTCATTTTATTTTTTTGATTTTGCTGTGAGCCAAGGAGAACTTTATATAATATGACTCTCAACTAGTTTATATTTTAAAGTAGCACTTTAATTCAATGTGTTAGAAAACGTTCATTTCATCTTGTAGTAAGATGATGACTGGATAATTTAACAGGCAGAAGACCTGCTAAACTGGTTATAATTAGTTTTCTGGAGTAAAAAATAATTTACTAAACTTGTAAAAATAGTCACTTAACTGAATTCAAGACATCATAGGTTTTGGCATGTTCTTTACCCAGATTTTACTAATGCAAATTGCTGGGAAATCTTCCTAATAAACACTAAGGTGTACGACACAAGTTTCTAGGTTAAATTGCTATTTTGTCATCTTCCTTATCTACTACACCAGAATCTTTCCCTGTGCAAGATATCTGCCATCCTTCTTTTCATTTTTCTTTTTGTTTTTCTAAAATGATGAGGTTTTGTGCCCTATTGCACCCCCAAATAGCCATTAGACACTATTATCTGTCTTCTGCTTAAATTACAAGTGCCTTTCTACACAACTGTACTACAAAGCCCCCTTTCAAAAAACAGCAAAATTCTTGTTGAGCTCTAATGCTTCAAGATCTCTCCACAAAAGATGTGCTCCTAATATTAGGAAATTCTTGAAAGCACTATTGCTGTTCCTATGACCACAAATTGAGAGCCTTTTACCCCTGAGAGAACAGAGGTCTGCAGTCATCTGTGAAAAATACTGCTTATGGCTGTGGAATAAATGTTAACTCCTGTGTGGATGAAGAGGGATTGAACATGTGGAAGAAATCAACAACACGTCTGCATAGATTTCGCAGTATCTAACCTAAACCACTGACTCCTGAAGATATTCCCACAGTGTGAAAGTTTAATTTAGCTGGCAGGCAGCCAAGACACAGCCACTCGCAGCCCCCTGCCCCACCTTCCCTCCCCTCAGGAAATTGGGGAGAAAATTGGAGGGGTAAAGGTAAGGAGATTTGTGGGTTGATATAAGAACAATATAATACTTAGAGTAAAATAAAATTTAAAAATAATAATATCAATTATAACAACTATATATATGAGTGATGCACAGTATAGTTGCTCACCACCCACTGATAACAATCCTGGAGGAGTGAAAAGGAACCCCGAAACTGAAATCACAATCCCAGAAAAGCCAGCCTGAGCAAGTCCCAAGAGAATCCCCCCGTCTTCTGGTCAACCCTGGTTAATACAAAGACATGATATGATATGGAATATTTCATTGGCACATCCAAATGTTAATTCTGGGTTTTGCTATTTACTACGCTTCTCCCTCCCAGTCCTAATGCAGCTGTGAACCAGCCAAACACGGTGGCCTTGAGCTCCAGCAGCAGCTAATAACATTGGTATTTTAACAACATTCTTCTCATAACAAATCTCATACTGAAACTAAAACACAGCTATTCTAACTCCGAAGAAGAAAATTAACTCTATCCTAGCAAAACCAGGACACACAGTGAATTAACCTTTCAGGTAAAGTATGTATTTCCACTGGTAATAATGTTGCTGTCTTGAATGTCCTCTGATGGAATTCTGTTTCCAATCAGAAATATGAGAGTGTTTAAAAATAAAAGTTATAATGTTTATTCCAATAATCTTTGTACTTCTTAAACACATATTGCAGGCTGCTACACACATCATCTGCTGTGACCAAATGTCAACCCATCTCCTACTTCCCTTTAAATAAGATATAAAAGTACTTTAGAGATATTCAGAGAACTGTGAATTGTATGCACCCTTAAAATATGTTCGTGAAATGGGAATTCTTACTAAAATGCTGTGGTGATTGATATTTGACTATAAGTTGAACTATTAACTAAGAAAAAATAAAACATATACTCAAATACTACGATATACGTTAATTTAAAGGAACAGTATAGAACAGATAGATTTCTGCCTCAGTGAGAGAGAAAAATGCATGGAGGAGGAAATAAGTTTTGTTTTCTCTAAATATAAAACTGGAACTTCAGAATAATTACTTTTGTTCTTTTTTTTTAATCTCTACTCCTTTTTAGAATAAATACTATGGGATTATAAACATAAACAAACAAACAAAAAAATTACAAATTTAATGTATTGATCCTAAGAACTAGTACATCATGTTGTACAACCCAGTTTAAAATTCAAACTAGAAGAAAATACATGCAAAGCATATTGTCTCTGGTTTTGAACAAAAATAAAACAAAAGTCTGAGAACAGTGTAACATCTTCATTTTATTACTATTCATTTATACCAAACAGGTATTTTAGTTATGGGAGGAATTTTTTTTTGCTGTTTATTCTTGGTAGACAACCACCAGTATGTAAAGCCTGATACTGCAAATTGAAACTCAATTAGTTGCTTAGATATACCTTTCAATATTGTTTGATTAAGTATAACCTATATGTTCATGAGGATTGAAAACCATGTGAGCTTTGAAAGTCTCAAGGCACAGTAGCTTATTAAGGGAAGAGATAAGAAAACAGGATATTGTATTAAGTATTTTAAACCTTTCTTCTTGTCCACACAGGCCTTGCCTAAAGCACCATTACTAGGAAAGTTAGGCTACTGTGAGAGTTATCAGCTATGTGCAGAGCTTGAATTGACATTCACACAAGGAAATTGAAAACACATGAGCTGGCCTAATTGTGGATAATGAAGTTACGTCCTTGTTGAAGTAATTTAAACTGATTTTCTGTATTGAAGATTAACATTAAAGATAGTTATTTCCTTTATAAGGAATAAAGGATGTTCAGTGTTCTTAAGCAGTAGGAAAGGAAAACACTCGGGTTTTTGCATCTGATTGTTGTTAGGTAAAGTGCCTTTTAATTTTTCTTACTACATTAAGTTAAGTTTATCAATGGTCAGTTTCAAATTAACAAACTCTCTTGTTTGTATGTAAGGAAGGCTGTTACATATATCAAATCCATACCACAATATTGCCATGCCATGTTTTCTGCCTTTTTTCAGGTATCGGTTGCCTTGTTTTCCACTTATATACTTTGATTTTAGTCTTATGGTCCAATTATTTTATTTTATTTTACTTTTTTTTTTCCACTTTTGAAGGCAAAGTTGGTGTTAACAGGTTTGTTATATAATGCTGCAAACACCTCTGTAAAGATTTACTAAGAAATGCATTAGTATTTGTATTTGTTTCATGAGTTTATTGTCAGGATATGTTAGATAGTATTGTGCCTGATTAAAATGCTGACTAGCTTCTCAAGGAAAGTACATATATGCCTTGTGAATTGATATTCAGCTTTGTGGTTGGCTTTGCAAATCTTGAGAGCTAACAGTAACTGGAATAGATCTGCTGATTTCATCACTGTCTTAATCTAAGCAATGACAATGCTAGCTCTATTCAATACACAGATATTTCTAAAACTCATCACATCTTTGTGAGGTTTTTGCTACTCTACAGTGATTTATTCAGACATAACAAAATAAAAAAAATATACTTATCAGTACCATTAGAATAATTTTAGATCCATCAGAGGTGCAACTACTAATGGTTTATAGCAGTTTCCTTTTGGAGATATCTCTTTACGTCCTCATTTCTTGCACCCATATATCTATAATTTTGATGACCTGATCTTTCCTCTGTTAAAAGTGCTGAATGGTAAGGTGTGGAAAGACACAGTCCTTTAGTTATTAGTTAACCTAAATAGAAAAAAACTGTGGAAGCCCCTCCCTTTTCTACCTATTGGGTAGAGGTCCACACGCTTTGTAAAAACAGTCAGAGAAGTTGTGTGCTATGATGGTGACCTTTAATGGGTATCCATATCAATTTGTGTCCATATTAACACCATACTACATGGCAATATGGTCGCTACAGCAGCTTAAATGTATGTGTATCCTTAACATGTCTCTGTAGAGTTGATTTCTCACATCAGTAATGAGACTTGATAAAACTAAGCCTCCCTCTTCAGCCTGCTAATGAAATTGGCATCTGGTACCAGCTGTAGAATGGTTAATTGTATTGGATTTGCTTTGATGGCCTACATAGGTCAAGATTTTTTGATTGCTATTTGTTTTTGATGAGGACTACTTCTATGAAAATAATCACAACCTTTCTATCCCATCAGGATACAATGTGCATATTAATCTCCTTAAGCTGTGCTTAGCACAAAGCAGTCTTGGGCGGAAGAGGTATGAATGTAGTAGACAAATTAGAATTTACAAGAGATTTATCTTCTCCTTTTCCATTTTATGTATAACTTACTGCACATACCCCTCACGGTAGAGGTTGTAATCTGAAACTAAGTTGGTTGTGCTATGCTTTGAACTTCCACTATTTCATTACAAAATCTGAATCAGAGGCTTTTTTCATCTGCCATTTTAGATATCTAATAGAAAGTGAAAGTTTACTGCAGCATGGAAGTGGCTGAATAGGTAGTGACAGCTAAGTTTGCACTGAATAATTCCCCTATGCAGGATTTGGTGCTGTCAGATCTATCTATCTAAACCTGGGTGATGAGAACACACTTTTTAACCCTTTGGAGAATTTTAATCCAAGTCTTCAACTTTATTTTACTTAATCATATGTCATGTATTTTATGACGGCTACAGAAAGGCATGAAAAATCCTAATGTGCAGTGGCCCAGAAGTGCCAAAATCAGACTCAAATAAAAATATGCATCCAGTTTCTATATACACAGGTAAATTTACACAGTAAATTCCAGAATGTGAACAACTGGAAAAGATATCTGAAATGGAAATGATAAAAGTAGGGACTTAGCCTTATTTGCTTGTTTTCTGATGTTTGGAATGTTTCTTTTTCTTCTGCTAAAGATAGGGTTCTTAAACCATCTCTTTCGATTTCTTCAAATTTTGCATAATTTTGTTATTTATTACTCATTCCAGTTTTTAAATTAGAAAATACATTGCTAATTAATTTGATTAATTACTACCTATTCAAATAACTCAGTTATGACATAGTCCCTGGAAGAGAAAATTCATTCAGTTTCTACTTCTGAAATATTTATTCATTTGTACCCCTGAATTCAGCAGTCTGGGTGAAGTTTTATGCTGCTGGAGGAAACCACTGAGGAAATAATTTTTAAAATGGAGAATTAACGAGTATCTTTAGAACCTGAAGACAGGTAACATTGAGATAGGCCTTGATCCTGTAATATGCTATTGTATAGGGAAACAATTTTCAAGGTACACTAGCACAGACCTCCAGGGAAATCAATGAAGTGTCTGCCCAGACACTGAAAATAGCTGCTTAGAACTTCTTGTAGAGTTGTGTAATGCAGGAAATTAATGGATTGCTAGCTAATTTCATTTATGTCATTGTATATTTTTATGAGCCACAGATGAAGTGAATCTCATTTAAACTCATAGAAAAATAGTAACTGTGGCTTTATTTTTGTCATATATTGTATTAAAGTTTTCCACAATTTCCAATCCTCATTGTTTTCAGGCATCACTGACATGTGAGCATGAGTAAGGAAACATTCCTACTAGGCAATTTGGATGTTGCTACTTTATCTTGGAAGGTAAGGGAACATCATAGTCTGGATATGAGCCAATCCGTATGACATAGCCTCAGTGTTACTGAACAATCCTAAATTTACTAATTTTACTAACACAGATGCATACCTGAGTTTAAAATTGTACTGATAAATTCATCAACTTTTAAAAATTTATTTATTATGAAGGGAAAATTTGACCTTTACGAGCTTTTCTAGCTTCCCATCCCTCACATATTTTGTACTTATTTATTAATTTCTTTCATTTTTTCTCCTCTCTAGAACTTTCTTTTGCCCTCTTTTTCACCCTCTTTTAAAAATAATGATGTATCTCTCATTGCAGGCAAGAGCAGTGCCCTCATTCTCTTTGTTCCATCACATTCCACCCACTCTTCCGTTCTCCTTCATTGTCCCTGTTCTGTTATCTCCTCTAAGCTTTTTATCCACATTGTTTCTTGTCTTTTGCTCACTCCCAGTCACAATGAAGTTATGGCATGTTCAGAAGTTTTCAGGTCAAATTTTATAAATTGGAAAATGCTGGGTTCTAAATAAGCAGCTATAAATGTAAAGGTGAGTTGAGATTATTTTAGAACATTTGACTTTTAAATGTGTGTACTAATTTATATTTTTTTCCAAAAGAGAGAAAAAAAAAAAATAGAAACTACTAATTTATATTTATTTGAAGTATAAAGAAACTACTAATTGATACTGATTTTAAGATCATTATTTTTTATTTTAGTGATTAGAGGGAAAAGAGGAAAAATTAAATTAACTGTGTTGAATTGACTTTCTGCTAACAAGTCTTTATTTGCACCAATCTGACAGTAATTGTAGTTAAATGCTTAATCAGACTATCAGGAAATAAATCTAAATTAAAATAGAACAGTTTTCTATTGTGGGTTTGTTTGGGGGTTTTTTTTGTTGGGTTTTTTTTTTGTTTGTTTTTTTTTTAATTATGTAATTGTCTAAAGAGAAAATAAAAATATTTTAAAGTATAGAAAAACACAGTATTCCTTTATGATACCCTGAGCCCAGCTGGAACAAGTACAGAGGAGACTCAGTTCCCCTTGTATTTATCACAGCAACCCTCCAGTAAGATTAAGCTTCTTACCTTTCTCCCCTTTTGAATCAGACTTCCATTAAGCTTACTCCTGTACTGTGGAGACACTAAACTGACATTGTGTGTTGACTGCAACACAGTCATTGTCCTGGTTTTTGCAAGGATAGGGTTAATTTTCTTCTTAGTAGCTAGAAAGCCCTGTGTTTTGGTTTCAATGTAGTATTTCTTACGAGTAGAATGCTAATAAGGTACAAGGATATGGTGTTTGGGTAGTTTGCAAGAGCAGAGGATTGGGGCTGCTGCGAAGGGTGTAGTAGTTAGCAAAAACCAGAACTGACAGTTGGATATGCCTATAAGACATTCCATAGCATATTACGTCATGTTTATTATGTTGATCAGGGCTGACTGGAAAGGGGGGAGATACTCTCAGGAATCACTCGGGCTCACTTTGCTGAGATTGCGATTTTGGTTTCGGGGTTCCTTTTC
>NW_010307162.1:0-418 GCF_000700745.2 Antrostomus carolinensis
TCTCTGTCCCAGCCCAGAGGTGCAGTTGTGACGGAGAGAGCAGGACAAGACGCCTCCCAGAGAGGAGGTCAAGAGGAGAGTTCTGACTCCCAAGGAAAGGCTCAGCACTCCCTGGGGCCCTACAGCAGAGCTCTGCCTTTCTGAGGGCAGCTCCCAAGCCCAGCAGGACAGGCACAGCAGAAAGTCAGGGCTCCTGGAGATGGGATGTTCTCCAGAGAGAGTCAACTCTTTGTCCGGCAGAAAATGCCCAGAAGGCATCTCCTTCTTTTGGAAGGACCAAAAGAGAGCTGGCTGAAGGCAGCCTCCCCCAGGGCTTCTTGGCAGTTTCCTCACCCCTTGCCCATGGCTCTGCTGCCTGCAGCTCTTTCTCTGTGCCCAGGTCTCCTCCCTGCCAGTGCTCCCAGAGCCCATCCCACCC
>NW_010307162.1:543-754 GCF_000700745.2 Antrostomus carolinensis
GATGTCACCGTCAGACCAACCCTGATGAGTCTGCAAAAGCCACAGTGATGCTGTCTTTAAGCAAGGCTGTGCTGATTTCTGATACTCCATGGTTTATTCACTTCTAAGAGAGACAGATTTAGAATTCCACTGCCTCCTACTGAATGGAGAGATGAATGTTTATGTCCCATTGCCTACTAAGAAAACATAGAGATGAAGATGGATAGAAGAG